>NC_079459.1:18842579-19047579 GCF_903798145.1 Danio aesculapii | reverse complement strand
CAGAAGTTTCTCTATGTCCAAGTGAATAAACCACATTAAATGCTATTGCTAAACTAGTTAGCCAGAGAATTGAGTCATGGTTGGGAGTGCATACCGCTGACTTTCCAGCAACTGTTGAGTTTCACCCCAGTTGTCCTGCATTTGGCTTTCACCCGGCTTTTGATCCCTTTAACAGACCCCTGTAAATCCATTTAGCCTTTTGTTGTAACTTTGGATTATTTAAAGATTTCTATACCCCTTTGACAGCATTTATACTGGCTACTTTTTATTTTTATGTGCTGGATATTTTATAAAATAATCTATTAAAGTAATACTAATATATTAGGGATGCTCCGATCAGCATTTTTGCAGCCAAAACCGTGTAACGATTCCTTATCATGCTGTTTGGCCGATACCGAGTACCGATTCTAATGCTTCAAGCTTTATAATGCATAAAGCACATTTTCCTCTAAATAGGATATTTAAGTGGAGTTCTCTCCTTGAATGAAAAATCTTCCATATAATCGCTTAAACATGTTATTTATAATCATTTAGTGTGGACATGTCATATACAGAAATCAATAGTTCAAACTGATAAAAAAAATAGTAAAAAAAAAAATAATAATGCAATTTAAGAACATTGCAAATGATGAAAGAAGAATTCAACATGTCTCAATCAAGAAAAAGTTTGGAGCGCATATTTGATGCATAAGAAGTTTCCTCTAGGATTTTTTCCAGCTGTGGCGGCAAACTCTGTTGGGCCTTTTACACAGATCTACCTACTACCTGTGGCATTATTTCATTGACAAATGTTGTAAGCGCAGTATTACAATTCAAAATCGCATTTTCCTCTGTTCATGCACAAAACTTCTTGAACACCCTCAAATATACGCTGCTCAAGTGCAGATTTTCTTGTGTGCTCTCAAATAAACGCTGCTGAAGTGCGATTTAGTGCGTTTATGTAACGAGTATGTCTCGAACATTTATTAGATTGGCTAGGAATATTTGTGAATGTCTCCAATAAACCTACAGAACGGCATTGATGCGCCCTGAAATAAAGTGAAACAGTTATAAACTCCAGCAAGATAAAGTCATTAGCTATGTTTCCATCCACCTGTTTCTATGCGCATTTTGCATATGCTCATAAAAAAACACTTGATGGAAACGCCATGATGCGCATAATTTTTGACAGTGCGCATAAATTTATGCGCATAACTGAGTAGGATACATTTTTTTATTCGATAAGAAAAGATGCGGATAAACTACGATGGAAACACTTTTACAACACAAATTTCAGTATGCGCATTAAAAAAGGTCTTGTGATTTGTTATAAGAGATCATGTGATAAAAATGTGTGTAAATGGATAAACCAGCAGGCTGAGCACACTGTAAACCATCTTAATTGTTGTTTTGGTCATTCTAAAATGCCTTACCTTTTAAGTATTAGTGTTATTATATTATTAATGGCCTCCAGAATCAAGAGCGCCTGCGCTCCGCATCTGACACCTTCAAACGCCACTGCGCGTTTACTGCGTGTCAGGATTGCCTTCTGAGGCACAAGTCATTTATTAGATGAAGAAAAGATTGACGCAGCTTCTCCTACCACAGTAAATTCCGTTTTTACTGTTGATATTTGGCGCCAGTTGATCAGGAAGTGATGATTTTGTTCGCTTTGACTCGTTGGATGGAAACGCTGCTTTATTTGCACATCTTTTATTCGATAATCCAGTTTTGCTCATAAAGTTCATTCGCATTTTTGGATGGAAACATAGCTATTGTATGCATAGCCATAGACCTTTAACTATAAATAAAATATAATTATGGAAACTGTTCGTCATAACTGACAGCTACGTCGTTTTTGCTGCCCACACGCACCTGTCAGTCAGTCAGTCAGCATGTCACCTTAAAGGGTTAAAAAATAATGCACAGCACTACTATAATTACAGAAAAGTTCGTACTGTTATAAATCACTTACATTTTAATACGTTTTGTTGTGATTTATAGTATACGACTGAATGTTTTAAATGAGAGGCTTTAATGTAGCCATGGCGGGATGAATTTTGTTGTGGTGCCCCGCCATGGAAGAATGAATGTAGCGGAAACCATGGCACCTATAAATACATATTTGTTTATTGCAACAAGTATATTGGAAAAATGAATATTATTAAATATTCAAGTAAAAAAAATATCATTTTAACGTTTTTTTTATCCCATTAAAATCAGTTTATGAGATTGGCGAGTACTGATCGAGTCATAAAATGTGATTTATCAGCCGATAACGATCTCAGGCCAATCGATCAGAGCTATATATGTGATCTCATATCCTGTTTATATATCACAATATAGTCCCATTTCTGTGTATTCAACAAAATAATAGTTATAAAAATACATATATATATATATATATATATATATATATATATATATATATATATATATATATATATATATATATATATATATATATATATATATGTGGACCATATGTAAAAGACTTGTTATTTTTTTTTACCTTTTTTAAGTATATACTGCGAAATAGGGTCATTCATATATGATTATATTTTTGAATTTTTTTTTTTACACTGTAGAACTTCACAGCTAATCATAGCATCTTTGATTAAAATGTAAAAAATCTTAATGAAGTATAAACCACTTTTCAAAAACTAATGACTACAGGTCCAACATAAAAAAATTAAAATATCTCTTAATAAAATGCAAAACGTTTAAACATTGTACTTTCAGATTTTTCTTTTTTTCTCAGAAACTTTCTCATGAAGCTGTTATTCATGTTTCTGTTTGCATCCCCGTAATGGCGTGTAATATTACTCTCATATAAATTCTTAAATATTATTACCTCAAACAGTGTATTTTATTACACCACTTAATTGTTATTCATTTTTTGGTAGTAGTTTAGATACCTCCTTAGAAATATCATTATAGTAATTTAATATATGAAATAAGCACATGCAGCTCCTAACAGAATTGTTCACAAAGCATGTGATTCTCATGTGATCACTGCTTTACTATACTGACTGATTAGATGAGTGCAGCAATATCAATCCTTGTTCTGTTCCTTGTAATCATCAATTGCTACACACTATCCCAGCCAACAAAAATGCATAGTTTTTAAGTATTTCTTAATATTTCCAGGTATTTTCTTTCTAACCCTCTTCTTAATCCTAATTCCTTATCTCCCGCCTGAAGTGGTATGTGCCCTCACACGTGAGTCGGATTCATGCCAGGAGCTTAATCCTCATACTGGAGCTCAGCATGCGGGCCGTCCCTTCTCTGGGGAAGAACGCTCCCACGCTTCACTTGCCGGGTTCCACAGGCCACAGAGTGCACTGCATATTTGGAATAGTCAGAGAGGAAGGGCGAAAAAGTAGGTCTGCTGTAGGGTGGGGTGCAAAGCGGAGTCCCCCCTCCTCTAACCCGCATCAATTGCCACTGAAATGGCGCTCGGTTGAGCATTACCCTACTAAAGGCATTATGCTAAACACCTCTAATTGTGTTAGTTATACACATGTGAGCGGTTAGGGAAGTTTGAACCCTAACTTAGGGTAAACAGCCGTCCCCACAGGGCTTGGCAAAGGCAAACTCTCAGCTAAATGTTTCTCATTCCAGAGATGGCAGCTGACTGCACCAAATGTAGGTCAACTAGGAATCGGCAATTGAACTGAGTGCATTGTTTGAACTGTAGTCTGACACACAGAGCAGTTTTGTGTAGTTGCTAGATTGAGATTGATCCAAGTACTTTGCAGTTCTATTGTACATTATACAATTAATGCTGCACCATCTACTTTGATTGCAATTTTTTTTGCAGTTATTTCCTTTGCTGTGAAACCACAGTTCAACACAAAAAAGTCAAAGAGGTGTTGAATGTGCTTAAAGGGATAGTTGACCCAAAAATGAACATTTCCTCATTTACTCTCACTCTAGTCATTCTTAACATTTCAGTTCCTTTCTTCTGTAAAAAGTGAAACAAGATATTCAGAAGATCGCTGACAAAAAGCAGCCGTTTATAATAGAAACAAAAAAATATTGTGGAAATCAATGACTGTTTTTTTTTTTTTTTTTTTCCTTTTTTTTTTCAACATTCTTCAGTATATGTTTGTGTTCAACAGAAGAAAGAAACTCAAACCGGTTTGGAAGGATGAGCAAATTATGACAATTTTCGTTTTTGGATGAACTGTCCATTTAAAGGCATAGTTAACCTAAAAATAGTTAACCTAAATGCTGTTTAATGTACTTGTTCTCAGTAAAGAACAACTTAAAGATGAACTAAAAGATTTGTAGCTGAAACTTCAAATTCAAGTAAACAACTACCAGCACTTTTTTTTTTTTACCACTTTTATTTTTATTTAGTTTATTTTGTTTACAATAAAACAGTAATTTAACAGAAAAAACATGCTAACATATAACCTAACATAGTTACACATAGGGTTGTTGCGATACCATTAATTGATGTTACGATACTATACCAGCTAAAGTATTGTGATACCAAGTAGTATTGCGATACTGTATCTCATAACTCAAATCTATGAAATAAAGAAAATTGTCCGAAATACTATATCTTATGTTATAATAGGCCTAGTTGAATTGAATTCATAATGCCCTTAAATTTGAAAAAAGTATTTGCATATCACTTCACCTAAACTATTTTGTAGATAAAAAATACAATAAAATAAAGATACAAATTATACAGAATAAAATTCGTTACAAAAAGAGTATTTTTCCAACAAAATTAGGCTATATGAAGTGGTCAAATGTTGTTTCAATGTTTCCTGTTGCTCTTGGGTTTTTAATCTATTGCTTTTTTAAATTTAGTTTTTAGTCTTATCAGATATTTAAATTTTCACTTTGAGTCGTTCTTTTTAAGAGATTGTTGTGGTTGTTGTAGCTACTAAATCATATTGACAGGAACAGAAATGAACTGATTCAGATGTGCATTCAAATTGAAACGTCGGAAAACACGCATTAAGCTACCATAAATGGTGTGAATTCTACAGTTTTGCAATATTAAAGAGATCCACAGACTATTCAAATAAAATGGTCTATTGTTGCACAAATGTGTGAGCATTTTAGTGACTATTCCACATCCAACATTATCTATTGTTGATAGACCGTTAATGACGATACTACTGTTTACAAAGTACAGGGGCACAGCCAGTATTTTGGAGCCATAGTGTCACGATACTACCATAGTACCGGTAAACCGTACAACCCTAGTTACACATATATCAGTATGCACATATGTAATTACCTACAGTATTCAGTACTCAGCGTAATTGAGTACACCCCATTTTGAGTAGTATCCATTTCTCAGTGAACATAGGCAATGTATTTTGGTGCATTTAAACAAAACATATTTATTAAAATGATATTTTAGTCATTAAACATATTTAGAAATTGAAAGATAATACAATTAAATTCAAGCTAAATATTGCAGAAAAATTGAAATTTTGTTTACATTTTTTTTTTTTTTTTTTTTTTTGCTTCTTTTGATTTTTCCTCTTTTTTTTTAAAAAAAAATGTATTTAATATTTTTCTATAGCATAAATTTGGGTGTACTAGTTTTTGGATCGTTAGATAAGCTTCAGATTTGGCTTTAGTACTGACTAATCTAATGTAAATGCACAAATATAATATTGTATAGTTTCCTATTAAAAATATGAATTTAAAAGATGGATTTGTCAAGGGTGTACTTATATATGCTTAGCACTGTATATGCTCCACATAAACTTGCATGTAAAATAAGTATAAAAAGTACCAGCACTTTTAATTAGTCAAAATAGACACACATGAAAAACTAAATTAATGCCATACCTCCTGACAATACATTACTCATTTTGCAAATGTGACCGTACTTCATGCACACCAAGTTTTTGTTTTATTCTAAAATATGAAATTCTTTTTCAGGATCGCAAGTTGTCCAAGTCAGAGCGGCAGCGTTTTAAAGAGGAAGCCGGAATGTTGAAGGGTCTTCAGCATCCCAACATAGTACGCTTCTATGACTCTTGGGAATCATCTTTGAAAGGGAGGAAGTGTATTGTCTTGGTGACTGAACTCATGACATCTGGGACACTCAAGACGTAAGTGCTCTTGTTTGTTCCTGTCAGAATAGTTTTTAACTGTGCTCGTCAGCCCACCTGTGATGTTTGATTGACATTTTTTGTGCCCTTGTAGGTATCTAAAACGGTTTAAGGAGATGAAGATCAAAGTCTTACGCAGCTGGTGCCGGCAGATTTTGAAGGGGCTACACTTCCTCCATACCAGGTCGCCTCCCATCATCCACCGGGACCTCAAGTGTGACAACATCTTCATCACTGGGCCTACTGGATCAGTCAAGATTGGAGATTTGGGCCTTGCGACCCTCAAGAGGGCCTCCTTTGCCAAGAGCGTCATAGGTACGGCTAAGTATTAACAACTCCAAGTTGAAATCTGTTTAAACTGGCCGACTCGGATTTGTGGTTGGGGGGGAAAGAAAGTCCTTCATTCCATGTTTCTTTTTCAAGTTTCTTTTCTTCTTCTGCTTCTTTTCAAAGCGCGTTTTAAAAACAGTGGTGAGAAAGCAGACCACAGCGTTTCCCTGACCACTCAAACCTCAGTAAACCAGGGCTCCTGCTATACGGAAGTTGTCTCTTGACACCCTCCTTTTAGTTCAAACATAGTTTTTTCTCTTTTCTTCTGCCCTCACTGCAGCAATTTCAGGTACCCACAGACAAAGTAAGTAGTTGTGAAGCGGTTGTAGGTATTTTGTGACCCGTCTGGAGGGAAACCTGATCTGATCATGGGATAACACTAGAGCTAGAGCTGAGCCCTGGGCTGGCAGGTACAGTGAGTGATCTTTTACTCTGGTTCGGAAATTTGTGGTCTGTTTCTTCAGTCAACAATGATTTAATGATGATGATGATGCTAATGAATCTGTTCATTTTTCCCCCCACAAGGAAATGCTTGTTTTCTTTCAGTGTGTCAGTGTTTGGAGCTCAAAGCTTAAACTCTCTGCTCGTCTCCCTCATACTTTTAGCTTTGAGATCTTTTTTTGTTTGTGTTTTTTGTTTTGGAAGCCTTAGGCTCTAACTTCAGGTCTCCCCTTATTCTACTTAAGGATTATTTAGTGTACTGCAGTACAGACAGTAAGTACGCAGAAATGAGCCTGGTAAGTCCATCAGTATTATGTGACATATCAGTCTGAATCCATTATAAAATTGATAAGTTTGTCGGTGTGAGACCTTTGTCAATGGGTAATTTGGATACTAGTTCACCTGGTGCACAGGACCTCACTTTTTGATGAGCTATGGAGTGTATCACGTTTGCATTGTTTAACCTTTTCTCTTTACAGGTTAACCCAAAGGTAGGACGATTTTGAAAGGTTCATGTTTTCCATAGCTAGTGCTTCAGTTTGGTCTTGTGATAAAAGCCCTCTGACCATGGACTCGCTTTAAACTTCCTGTTTAGGCTAAAAACTACAAATAAGTTATATATTCATTCTACTTTTTAGAGTCATGTGGTCAGTTCAGGCTATAGAGTGAGTCCTGTGCACCAGTTTGGTTTTTCACATACACATTCCTGCCCTTGAAGGTCTTACACGGAGAAACTTGGGCTTTTTATCATTGCAGTCTAACTGAGGGCAGTTTCCCCTTCCTCTTTTTTTTGTTTTTGTTTTTTTTTTTTACTCTCTATCCCCCTTTTGCTCTCCTTCCCTCTACCTCTCTCTATTCTCGCAGGTTGTTCCAAAGCAGTCTTCAGCGACAACATCTTCCTCTCACCTCTTCACAGAGAGGGTGTAATTGGGTACTGAGAGAGTTCTGAACCATTCTTTTAATTTAAGGTACCCCTGAGTTCATGGCGCCTGAGATGTATGAAGAGAAGTATGACGAGTCGGTGGATGTGTATGCCTTTGGGATGTGTATGCTGGAGATGGCTACTTCTGAGTACCCGTACTCCGAGTGTCAGAATGCAGCTCAGATCTATCGCAGAGTCACCAGCGTAAGTCCACATTTCACTGGTGGAGGAGAGAGTCCTCGCGCACTCATCCTCCTCCTTGTTTGCTGCACTGTTTTAGTCTTTTACCCCTTTTTGCCCTCTGTGGGGGTGTTTCCTTTCTGCTTTTTTCTCACAAAGTGGTAAGTCGGTTTTTTACCTTTACCAGTAAATCTTAAAGTAATGGCCTCTCACAAAACCAATAATGTTCGTTATAAAACAACGTAATTGAATCAGACCGTAAAAACCTGTTCACAACAACCCTGATAACTATATAGCCACACCAATCTATGATAACAGTCTGTTTATTATAAGTGCATGCTAGGGCTAAGAGATTTAATCGAAAAGTAAGCGAAATCAACATTCTAAACCTATAATTGGTCAATTTTTTTCAATTATTTACCCTACAACGTGTGGAGTCACGTTACCCCGGTCTGTTAAGGCTGATTATACTTCTGTGTCGAACGCACGGGTATGGTCTGGCGCAGCCTTCGCGAGCTTGTATACCTGCGCACTTCTTAAACGTAACTACACGTCATACGTTTGCACTACATTGATGATGATTGGAAGCTGCGCCAGAGATGCCTTGAGACGGCATATTTTCTATTATGATGTTCAATAAATAATCATAGTGCGTGTTTCCTTCAATTATTTTACAATCAAGTAATGCACCCTTCATTCAAAAATATCTTGTAATTGGTGAATATATTTACTGTACAAAACTTGTCAGGGACCTATGAGGCCAAAAAAAAAAAGTAAATAAATAAAATAAAATGTTCAATAAATCAAGATTTTGATTTTAGGCCAAATTGCCCACCCCTAGTAGTTATGTAGTTATGTTGCTTGCAAATTTAAGGTCTTTTAGATAAATCTTTAAGGTAATTGGTTACAGAGTGGAAATATCTCAAAACATTGCCCTTTGCATAGCTTTGTTGATAGGTTAAACACCACTTTTTTTGCAAACTTTTGGATATGCGCATAAAAAAAATGATTGATGGAAACGACAATATGTGCATACATTTTGAAAATGCACATAAAATATGTATGCGCAGAACTGAGTAGGATAAACTTTTTATTCAATAAGAAAAAAGTGCGCATTAAGAATGGAAACACTTTTACCGAATAAATTCCAGCATGTGCATTAAAGTCATGTGATTTTGTTATAAGGGATCATGTGAAGATAAAAATGTGTGTGACTGGACAAACCAGCAGGCTGACCGCATTGTAAAACATCTAAAATGTTGTTTGGCGGTTCTAAAACACCTTAACCATTTAATTATTGGTGTTATTATATTAATAATTACATCCAGAATAGTCAAGAGCGTCTGTGCTCCACGTCTAAGGCTTTCAAACACCACCACATGTTCATTACGTGTTGGCATACTGTCTTCTGAGGAGTGAGAAATTTATTATAAAGAAAAATTCACACCGCTTCCCCTACCACAGTAAATTCTGGGTTTACTTGTGATATGTGGCACCAGTTAATCAGGAAGTGACGATATTTCTTCTCTTTGACTTATGCGATATTCCAGTTTTGCGCATACATTTAAGTCGCAGTTTTGGATGGAAACATAATCAATCATAATCATTTTAAAAAATATGACCAGGGGCTTGTACCTTGAAGCCACATTAGATTTAATGTTAGGTGCCATAAAGGTAATTCAGCTCAGATGCTTCATAATCTAAATAGCAACAAAGAGTGATTAAAGTTGAGCTACCTTCATGTTACTTAAAACCCAAGATTTGTACAAAATAAACTAAAACTTTACTGGCTATTCAGCAAATCCAGCATCATTGTACAGGTCCCAGACATTGAAGGAAGAACAATAATAGTGGATTACAGAGCTGTGTTTGTGTTTCAGGCGCTGTTATGTTTATTAGCACTATTACAACAAAACCTGCTAATACTGCATCAGCTGGACAACCAACAGAAACACATTAACAGTTACACTCTTCAGATATTTTTAAATCCACCATAGTGTCCTCTTTATGTCCGTACTCAGTTTGCTGAAGTAGGACTTTGTGTGCATGCTCACTGCATTCTTTTTTGATTTTTAGGTTATCCTGCGATTATGCCGTTTTTTTGTTTTGCTTATAGTGTCACATTTAGGTGTGGCATAAATATTTTAACAGTTTTAACCCAGTTTTTCTGCTTCCATCTGAATGCAGAAATCTTTTTCAATCATGTGTAGGGATAAATTGAATGGAGAAAAAAACCCCACCTAGAATCAACAAAAGAAAGAAACCGTACTGTTGCAGTTTGAACGTAGTTGAGTAAATGAAATGGCTGTAAAATGTTTTTATGAATTATTTGTTAGAAAAAAAATATTTTAACCAATTCTTGGCATTTTTATTGCAGTTAAGATCTGTAATATTAGTTTTAGGGTGCGTTTATACTTGACAACTGTGAATCTATTAATTTATCTCTGTTAATTTCATTCATACATATAGCACTGCGATCCCAAAATTTGGTCTCAAGTTCACTTCCAAATGAACTGTTGCAGTTTGAGTCAAATATAAAAACAGGTCACATGTCTAAATGAACCAAAAACAGGACATGATGTCACAATTTAGACCATAAACAGGACAGAATCCTCAAGCAAAACTGTTGCTTGTGATCATGTTCATGCTGTTGCCCAATACATGCGTTGGGAAATGCATCTATGCAGCAGATTTTCAATTGTGTATATAATGAGGGAATTCCTGCTGCTTTATTAGCTTTTAATTTTTATTAGCTATTGACAAGTTCTCAACTTATTAAAAAAAGTGTATGTATGTAATATGTGTATGTGTATTTATATATATTCTTATGTACGCATATACAAGAAATGCATTTAGCTCTGTTATCAACATTCACTTGTTCCAAACCTGTTTGAGTTTCTGAAAGACTGTTGGAAACCAGTAGCCATTGACTTCCACGGAATTTTTCTTCTCCTGTTGAAGTCGATGGCTTCTGGTATTTTCTTTTGTGTTAAGTAGAAAAATACGAAACAAACTCCTAAAGGTTTGGAATGACTTGAGGGCGAGTAAATGGTATCTCTTTCAGTTCTGTCACAAAATGTACTTCATGTTTTTTTTATTGTATCTTTAGCTACAATCTTACAAATGATAGTGTGAACGCAAAGTGACAAAGGACTAAATGTATCATTTTTCTTTTTGGTTCAAACAAACCAAACTACAATTCATAAAATTTTGTTTTATTATTATAGTTATTGTAATTTGTGTGGATGTGCTTTCATATATTTCAATCCAAGGGGACACCACACATTTTTTTTCATTCTAGTGTGTAAACATGCAAGATGAGGGTGTTTGACCATCGTGCCTGCATCTTGTGCATACGGGCTCATTATAACAGATTGCATTTTTGCTTGCGACAGGCAGTGGAATGCTGCTGGCTTTTTTAATTTTTACTGTGCGTCATGTGTAAGATGTAGCCAAAGATACAAGACGTGCCCATCAAGTGTGTTTACATAGAATCAATTCAATAGGAAATGATTTCTAATTGGTTGAATATATATATATATATATAGTTTATATATAGTCCTTTAGACAATTCAGCCCCACTTATAAAAATTGTCACTTTGTATGTGCATGTAGTTTGATTGTTTCCTGTGCTGTGTTCGCAGGGGGTGAAGCCTGGCAGTTTTGACAAAGTGGCTATTCCAGAGGTGAAGGAGATCATTGAGGGATGCATACGTCAGAATAAAGATGAGAGGTGGGTTGACATTCACTGAATGTGACACTCTAGATGTCACAGTGTCTTATGGTCTGGTTTCCGCAACCCTTTTTTTTCTTGTCCACTGGAAAGTTGTGGTGTGGTGCAGTTGCAACCTCAATCTTTTCTTCATTTGTCACATGAAATATTGTTTTTCTTTTACCTAAAGTCTGTGTTAATAAAACTTTAAAGGGTTAGTTAAATTAAAATTATTATTAATTACCCATCCACATGTTGATTCCAAACCCCTGAGACAATTTAAGGCATTTTAAATACAACCTGAGAGCTCCCTCAACCTCCATAGACAGCAAAGCTCCAGACTCATTTAAAGTCCAGAAAAATACCAAAACAAATCCTTAAAACTGCACAAAAGTATTCTTGTAGTTTGATAATATTTGATTGAACCCATAACTTGATAATGTTTGATTGCTATGGTTTGTTTTGCATATGTTTTTTGGTACCTCTCTAGGCTTTGAACAAGTCAGGAACTTACTAGGGAAGATATTCTTTCTTGACCCCAATAATGTTTTTTTTTTTTTTATAGAAAGACATGAATATGGGTTTGTACAATTTACATCCTGCTAGACTCTGGGGATTTTAATGCTTTATTTAACATCATAATTAGTTAGATACATAAAAGATAATTTTATAAAGTCAGTTTTTTTTTTTTCTTGGTATGGCCGAGTGGTCAGTTTTCATATTGAGGTCTTACATTTTTGGATCTAAAAAAGGGAATGGGAACAATACACTGTAAATGTCTCTGATTTTACTTAAATGTAAGCACTGATTCATGGTAGCAGTTTTATGTATTTTGTATAATTTGGTTTGTCTCCATTTATAAATGTATAGAGACATTTAAGTACATATGTATAAAGAAAACTTGCTTGGTTGTTTCTTAAATTTATGCGTTTTGATTTTATTTGTTCATGTTTTTAAAAGAACAGTTCACCTCAATTTAAATAGTCATTTATTCACTCTGAAGTTGTTCCAGACCTGTATGAGTTTCTTTTTTCTGTTGAACGCTAAAGCAGATAACAAACAGGTGAAGTTAGTTTTTGATTTTCATGGTATTTTTTGTGCGATGGAAATCAATGCTATCGTCAACTTTTGTTAAAAACATTCTTCAAAATATCTTGTTTTATACAGGTTTGAAACAACATGAATAAATGTGAATTTTAATTCTAAAGTGAACTATCCCTTTAAGTCTTTAGTTTAATCTTGTTTTGATTAATCATTTAATCTCCATTGTCTTTTTTTCCATCTTAATTTTTTAGGTACTGCATTAAGGACCTCCTAAGCCATGCCTTCTTCCAAGAGGAGACTGGGGTTCGTGTAGAACTGGCTGAGGAAGATGATGGAGAGCTTGTGGCTATAAAGTTGTTGCTGCGCATTGAGGATGTAAAGAAACTTAAAGGCAAATACAAAGAGAATGAAGCCATTGAGTTTTCCTTTGACTTGGATAAAGACGTCCCAGATGATGTGGCGCAAGAAATGGTAATATTCCGTTTTCGGTTCTGTTGACCATCTAAAGATTTAAAATGGTCCGTATTTGAAATCTTAGAAGTGGTTTATTTGTTTTGTTGCCTTACATGTATTTATCATGATTTATATTTATTTTGCAGATTTTATGATGCTGTTATGACTAGGTAGTTGACGTTTACTTATGTTTATTTACCATAATAATTACCATTTTTTTCCCCTAGGTTGAATCAGGCTACATTTGTGAGGGTGACCACAAAACCATTGCAAAGGCCATAAAGGACAGAGTGTCCCTGATCTCCCGTAAGAGAGAGCAGAGAAAACTGGTGAGAGAAGAACAGGAAAAGAGGAAGATGGAGCAGGAGAATGACACTGCACAGCAAACTAACCCCACTGTCAAGTCTCCTGGTTCTGCACTGGCCTCAGCCATCATGGAGTCTGAAGAAATAGAAACAGACCAGCACCAGCAGCCTGGAGCCTCTGCTTCTGGTTAGTGTCACACAAATGACACTTTTGTTTTTTTTATTTCTTTTTTTTATTATAAATAATATTAAATGCAAGTGTCTATTATTGTTTTAGATTCTTTTGGAGAGAAAAAAAATAGTCTGAATATGGGATATTTTATTTAGTGGACAAGATATATTAATATTATTTAAATACATAAAATAATTTATCATTATAGATAAAGTGCTAAATTGTAAAATATTTTAAATGACTGGCTGTTTGATTAAATCTGCCTGACACAAGTTTTTGGTATGCAAAATATTATAATACTGAATGGCATTTTTCTGAGCGTCATCAGTAAATCTTAGTAGAAATGTTTGATGGTCATTTATTTTTTTGCTACCAATAAAATTACTAAATTTACTCAAATTAATTTAACCATAATTATACTAGTTTATGGAAAACGCTGTCACACACATAGATAGGAAAACGCTGTTAAATTTTTGTTTTTCTTCACAGCTGTAGGATTTGTGGACCCTCAAAGTTCAGTGACCGTCCTCGAGGCTCATCCTGTCCAGCCAAACGCATCTTTCAGCACCACACAGCCTGATCCGCAGCCACAGCACACAATTACACATCCACAAAGCATGGTGAGCCACTTCCTTTCTATTTTGTTTCCTATATAGATTTTTCAAATAGATAACAAATTATATTAGTCTGAAAAACAAATCACTGTATTATTGTCAAAAGTATTAATAGGTGCATCACAAATTGCATATTTGTGCACTATTCTATGCCATTTTGTTGTGTGTATATATAGCAAATTAACTTAACCAATACAAGTGTAAAATGTGAAACACTTCGTGCACTCAACAGTCACTAGAGTGATAAGATTGGATTATGTCCAATCAAATTTAACCGGTTGGCAACCATTAATCCATCAACTTGGAAATGATTTAAATAAAATGTTAGTATTTCATTTGAGATTAGTGTAAAGGTGTACATTGAGTCATTTAGCACATAACTAATATTTCAATGAGTATTGATTAAAGCATAGTTTTCATCTGTATGTTTGTTTTGTTGTATTTATTTGTGTTATTAGTTGTTATTTGTTTAATACTGAGCGTTGACTTGAATTCAATATTTTAATTCTAAACTCATTTCATTAATACAAAAATTGTAATCAATAAATGTACAATTTTTTAGGATGCTATATGGTAGTGTTGTCGTGATACCATTAATTCACGTTACGATACTATACTAGCTGAAGTATCACGATACCAAGTAGTATTGCGATACTGTAATTCATAACTCAAATCTATGAAATAAAGAAAATTGTCAGAAATACTATATTTTATGTTATAATAGGCCAACTTGAATTGAATTCATAATTCCCTTATTATTGAAAAAGTATTTGCACATCACTTCATCTAAAATACATTAGTTCTTTTTGTTTATTTTGTAGATAACTGACCTACAAAAAATACATTCAATTAAAGATACAAATTATACTGAACAAAATTCGTTGCAAAAAGAGCATTTTCCCAACAAACTTTGGCTATGTGATGTGGTCAAAAATAGTTTCAATGTTTCCTGTTGCTCTTTTGGGTTTAACATCTATTGTTGTTGTTTTATTTTTAAGAGATTGTTGTGGTCGTTGTAGCTACTAAATCATATTGACAGGAACAGAAATGAACTGATTCAGATGTGCGTTCGAACTAAAGCATTAGGCTACCATAAATGGTGAGAATTTTACAGTTTTGGAACCTTAAAGAGATCCACAAACTATTTAAGCAAAACGGTCTATTGTTGCACAGAGTTAGCATTTTGGTGACTTTTTCACATGCAACATTATCTATTGTATATAGAGCGTTAATGAGGATACTGCCGTTTACTAACTACAGTGGCACCGACAGTATTTTGCAGCCATAGTATCGCGATACTACCATAGTACAGGTAAACCGTGCAACTCTACAATATGGCATAATTTATTAGATGCATGGTTCAAAGCAACGAAAATGACAAAACTGTGTATTTTACACTTGTATTTATTATTTTTCAGTCGAGACGATGTTGGCAAGGCAAGTAAACACCTGGCTTGACTCGACCAAATGTAAAAATCCAGGCAACTGATTCTAATTTTATACTACAGGGCTGTTGAATGCTTCATTCTGATTGGCTGATGAATGTTCTAAGGCAGGGGTGTCCAAACTCTGTCCTGGAGGGCTGGTATCCTGCTGAGTTTAGCTCTAACTTGCTTCAACACACCTACCAGGAAATTCTAGTATACCTAGTAAGAGCTTGATTAGCTGGTTCAGGTAGGTTTGGTTAGGGTTGGAGCTAAACTGTCCAGGACACCGGCCCTCTAGGACTGAGTCTGGACAGCCTTGTTCTAAGGTGTACAATAATTTTCAGATAAGCAGGTCTTCCATATGACTACACAGAAGAATTTCAGTTAAATAAAAGCCTCTTTTTTTTTTTTTAACTAATGCTGTTTCAATATTTCTCTATGGTAACAAAAATTGTATTATGTGTCACTGTTTTTTTATGGTATCTAATTAAAGTTTGAAACTCTATTGTTTGACAACACTAATGCTAAAACATTCTTCTCAACAGTCGCAGCACCCAGTCCAGGCCCCTCTGCAGCAGCCGAGCAGTACTTTGACCCTGGGCCCCGTCCCCCAGACTGGAACTTCGGCCCCACCTCAGGTACACTTCCTATGATCCTTAACGCAACAAAAACAGTTTTTTCCACAAATCTGTTAAACATGAACCAAAGTTGCATAAACTCTTTCAATATATATCATAGGTGATGGGTCAAACAGCCTCTCTGCCCTCTACTGTCCAACCTATCGTCCCGCTGCAGTACCGTCAGCCACCTCATGACGGCATCACACTACCTCAATCTCTGCCCAGCGCTCAAGTCTTACAGGTACAGCATAAATTGTGCCCTCTGGTGGTTGGCTTTATGTCTCCAATTGGCCTGCATGTTGCTTGATGAATGTGTCCAACTTCTTGGCCGTTCATGCATTAATACTACTGTGTTGTTTTTTTACTTTTCAATTTTTTTCTTGCATGCTGGCTGCTCTTACATGCTTGTCAGATATGGGCATGTCAACTCAGCCCTCCTGTTTTCTCACCACCTCCAAATGCCGAACAGCTCTATTTTCTATATCAGGCCTGTCAGGTACTAGATGTGCCTAACACTGTGGTGTGTGAATTAGTGGTTTACCAGTGTGGGTTTGTAGTGCTGGTGGCTAATAATATGTTTTTTTTTGTGTATTTTAAAGAAATATAGATTAGTGATGTACTGTGAATATAGCTTTAGGAAATATGAAAACACTTGTTTCTCTAAATTGATGATTTATGGTTTTATAATTAAAGCCTAGTTTGTTTTATTCTGTATACTACTGCTGACATGTATTCCAAGTTTCAAATTAAAGATTTTTTTTTTGCATTAGATAAAAAGTGCAGTTTCTTACATGTTTATATTCCTTTTTAGGCAAGACAATACTAATGTTTCAACTTCAGAACAATAAACATGATTTACTATTTTGACAAACTCATTCTGAAAAACAAATGGTTTCAAAATAACAGTATTTTTGGTTAAAATTTACCATTACCATCTGCGCCAATAGCCTAGTGGTTAGTGCGTTAACATATAGCACACAGGTGCTTGTGGGGACCCAAGTTCGATTCCCGGCTTGAGGTCCTTTGCCGATCCATCCCCTCTCTCTGCTTCCCATACTTTCCTGTCTGTAAATCTCCGCTGTCCTATCAATAAAGGTGAGAACTATAAAAAATATTTATATAAAAATATAAAAAACTATTAAAATATTAATTTACCATTACCATTTCTGTGATATATATACAGTGAGGTCAATAAGTATTTGATCACCCTTTGATTTTTCAATATCTCCTACTTGGAAATCATGGAGGAGTCTAGAATTTTCACCATAGGTGCATTTCAAATTTCAGAGACGGAATCTAAAAATAAAAATCCAGAAATCACGTTGTATGATTTTTTTTTTTTTACAATTTATTTGTAAATTACTGTGTCAAATAAGTATTTGATCACTTGCTTTTCAGCCAGATTTCTTACCCTCAAAGACCTGTTATTTTGCTTTTTAATAGTCCAGCAACACTCTGCTCATGATTCTAATTTAGTAGCGCCTTTTTGAGTTCGTTAGCTGTCATAAAGACACCTGTGCACCCCAAAATCAGTTAAAAGTCTAAGTAGCAACATGGGCAAAACCAAAGAGCTATCAAAAGACACGAGACAAAATTGTAGACCTTCACAAAGCTGAAAAGGGCTACGGGGCAATTGCCAAGCAGCTTGGTGAAAAATAAACAACTGTTTTAGCAATTGTCAGAAAGTGGAAGAGGCTAATGATGACTGTCAATGTCCCTCGGACTGGGGCCCCACGGAAGATCTCTCCTTGTGGGGTATCAATGATGCTAAGAATGGTCAAGAATCAGCCCAGAACTACACGGGAGGAGCTGGTCAATGCAATGAAGAGAGCTGGGACCCCCGTTTCCAAGGCTACCATCAGTAATACATTAAGACGTCATGCATCGCAAGGAAGGTTCCCCTGCTTAAGTTAGCCCATGTCAAGGCCCGTCTGAAGTTTGCCAGGGACCATCTGGATGATCCCCCGGAGTCATGGAAGAAAGTCCTGTGGTCAGATGAGATCAAAGTAGAACTTTTTGGTCTTAACTCCATTCGCCATGTTTGGAGGAAGAAGAATGATGAATATCATCCCAATAATACCATACCTACAGTGTAGCATGGGGCTGGAAGCATCATGCTCTGGGGTGTTTTTCTGCACAGGGGACAGAACGACTGCACTGTATAAAGGAGATGATGAACGAGGCCATGTATTGTGAGATATTGGGCAAAAACCTTCTTAGATCAGTCAGAGCATTAAAGATGGGTCGTGGCTGGGTCTTCCAACATGACATGACCCAAAGCACACAGCCAGGAAAACCAAGAAGTGGCTCCGTAAGAAGCATATCAAGGTTCCGGAGTGGCCTAGCCAGTCTCCAGACCTAAATCCAATAGAAAATCTTTGGAGGGAGCTGAAACTTGGTGTTGCTCAGCGACGGCCCCGAAACCTGACAGATCTAGAGAAGATCTGCATGGAGGAGTGGGCCAAAATCCTTCCTGCAGTGTGTGCAAACCTGGTGAAGAACTACAGGAAGCGTTTGTAATTGCTAACAAAGGCTTCTGTACCAAATAATAAACACTTTTGACTTAAGTGATCAAATACTTATTTGACACAGTAAATTACAAATAAATTGTTAAAAAAAAATCATACAATGTGATTTCTGCATTTTTATTTTCAGATTTCATCTCTGAAAGTGGAAATGCACCTATGGTGAAAATTCTAGACTCCTCCATGATTTCTAAGTAGGAGATATTGAAAAATCACAGGCTGATCAAATACTTATTGACCTCACTGTGTGTGTGTGTGTGTGTATATATGTGTGTGTGTATATATATATATATATATATATATATATATATATATATATATATATATATATATATATATATATATATAATTTCACAATATGACTTAAGTCTAGTTAACTCTTTGGAAACAATTCATAATTTTTACATTGATTGGGACGAGCTAAACTAAAGCTTAAAACTTAAATTAAAGCACAGACGAAAACAACAGAACAAAGAAAACATAATGAAATAAACTGCTCTTTATGGTTTTTGGTGGACTCAAAATTAGGGTGTTTGGTGGACAGAAATTCAATTATCAAATCTAAAATAACACCGTATAGTCTTCATTTTAGAAACACTATTAATCTTTGTAAAATCATCAAACGTTACAATTTCTTTTTTATTTTAATTTGCTTTTAAATTGCAGGCCTTAAGGGGCCATGAAACCCCCCTCTTTCGGTTCAAGTCTATCTCAGAATTATTTCAAAATGCTCCGAGATGGGTGTGGATTGCTGCTAGCAGAGGGAGGAGTGGGCATGGCCGCAGAGTAGAGAAAAAATTGAGGAGCAAACAGCTGTTGTCAATTGGCTCACAAAATGAGATACAAACCATGAGGAGAGCCATGATTTTATAGTTTACAAAGTTAAAAGGCAAAGAAATAAACAGTAAGCAATTAAATGCCCTGCTACATTTGGTATTCGTAATTTCAAACACATAACCACAATTTGTTATATCATTATGAAGATAATCGTGTTTGTATAAACACTATAAATGAGGACTTCTCTCCTCCTGAATCCTCGGGTCTGAATGCAGACACAGTGGATAGCAGTGCAGCAGGTCCCTTTCCTTGTCTATTCCAACCATTAACCCTGCCGGTAATCTGGAGGATTTTAAACATAGGCGAACACGGCAGCACGGCTATAGGTGATGTGTCTGAATGTAAGAACTCAACTGATAAAAGTACGCCATTCTCCAATTTTCATACAGCTCTCCTGACAAAAATGCTTGCTGCAAACCAACAGCTTTGCTGTATCAGCCCTTACAGCATCGTAGGCAAAAACATGGAACAAACCCATACGACCTGTGCTGTGTACAGTCTCACCCAGTCATTGGGTCTCACAGATTGGCAGGTCTGCCTTGCCTTCGGAAAGGACATGCTCTCGTGAATAATTAAGAAACAGGGTCTTCTCATACAATAAGAAAACTCCACTATGAATAATAACAAGAAAGCGACGCGTCATCACTCCGCTAGCAGATTCGTGCTGTGTCACCTTTTTTGATCCCGCCCCCAAAATTATTTTAATAGATGACATAAGCTGACAAAAAGATCTAAATTATCCAGTTTTCCCCACAATTAAAGCTGACAGCTGCTAACCTTTGCTTTACTGATGCTCAACACACACAAATCTGTTAAAATCTCAAAAAAGTACTCCGGAGTGTCTTGAACCTTTAAAAAACTCATCCAAGTAAGAAAACGAGAACACTATTAGATTATGGTTACAATTCACAATGACTCAACTCTGATTTCTGGTTAATTATAATCCCAATATGACATTACAGATCCTGCGATGTGACTATTGCAGATGCATACATTGCATTATCGATGCTAAATTGCTAAAACGATATATTGTGCAGCCCTAGAACTTTATATAATAAAACACGATAATGCTGATGTTTATTACACATTATTTACTCAATCCCAAATCCAATAAATTCTGAGAAACTGAGAATTCGTAACTGGTCTCTTAATGTTTTCCATAGCTATTTATATTATATATTACATGTTGTTATGGTTTTAAATTAGTTTTCACTGACAATGAATATTATAGTAAGTAATGTTGTAGTAAAGTTAGTTTTCAGTGAATATTTAGTAAAAAATATATATTAGTGTCTTGTTCTAAAGTTATAGGTTGGTATTATTTCTTATCTTGTTTTAAAATATATTTTACGCTCATCAAGTAAGTATTTATTTGATTAAGCAGTAGAAAAAATATATTGTAAATATCAAAATTGACATTCTGTTTTCCATTTAAATAAATTAAATTCCTCACATTTAGCTAAGCTCAATTTTATAAGCCATAACTTAAGTCTTAATTTTCACATTATCCTTCAGAAATCATTTAAATGAATAAGAAACATGTCTTCATGCCAATGCCTTAAACAGTTTTGTTTTCAGGATTCTTTAGTATAAAATTATCTTTAACTTAATGCAATTTTTTTCAGAAAAATATGAAATATGTTTTTTTTTTTTTTTTTTTTTACAATTCAGAGAAACGTGTTAAATCTGTAAGGCACATACTTAATTACTTCAATATCCCATAAAGAAGCAGTTTGCCCTAAATAAAAGTAATAATTTCTTAAAAACTGACACCAAACTGTGTCTTTTACAGTCAACAAATGTGTAAATATGTAGATATAACAATGACTTTTCCCTCACCCTCTGCTTTAGATATCGTCATCTATCTTACTGCTGTCACCAATGCTAGTTTAGCTTCTTGTTACCCAAGACTCCCCCCAAGCCTTATTAATGTACCTGGCTTCAGATTCACCACAAGCCATTAATGTACATCTACAATTTTTTTTTTTTTGAACGAAGATCTTCTCACTATGATCGTTTGTGTTAAATTGTGATTTAAAAACTTAATTTGACAATGTAATCTCTTTACAGGCACCACTAAGTGTGTCCCAACCACAACCAGTAGAGCAGACACAACCTCAAACATCTCTGGTTCCTGCCTCTACAGAAAGGTAAACATGTTTTTGAAATGTTAGGGTATTCGCGGGGTCTTAAATCTCAAAAGCTACATTTTAGGCCTTAAAAAGTCTTAAATCTACTGAAATGTTGTGTTGTAGGTCTTATATATATATATATATTTTTTTTTTTCCTTTGTTCATGTATTGCTATCCAATCTGGCCCTTAACACGCACACAATCACCAACAATCCATCTCAATAAAACTTTTAACTTTTTATTTAGAAATAGCATTTAATTACTTTTCTTACAATAGCATTTGCTTAAGTTCTCTTTTTATTTACTGCTGAGGATATTAGGATACTGACCTGACCTATATTTTTTATTATCAAATTATTATTATTATTATTGTAGACTGAAGTAATTGACAGCTGCATTGTGTTCTATTCTTGGTAAGGGTTATAGGATTTGTGAATGTATATATTATATAGTACAATATATAGTACATATTAATAATAATATTTTCTAACTGGTATATTTAAAAAAAATCCTTAGCATTTAGCCCTGTATAAGTCAAAAATTTCATTCATAATGGTCTTAAAAATGTCTTTATATAATTTAACTTGTTGAAACCGGTAGAAACTCTGAATCCACATGAACTAATGTTGTTTTGGTGCCCTCAGTGGACACTCTGATCCAGCATCTGGTCTAAGCGATGGGAATGAGGGGAGACACGAGGGTCGCTCTATGAAACGACCCCAACGCCGTTCTGTACGCAGCCGCTCACGTCATGAAAAAACAGCTAAGGTCAAGCTCAATGTGCTGAATGTAAGTTATTCTCAAATCTGATTGGTCTTTAACATTGGCATTTAATTGTACTATCGCTATTTAACTGTATTATTGTATTGTAACTGATTACAAGCGCAACAAATAAGTACATGTGATAATATAATCCTGTTCTGTTTTTGTAGATTTCTAATATTGGGGACAGAGTCGCTGAATGTCAGCTGGAAACCCACAACAGAAAGATGGTCACATTCAAGTTTGATCTGGATGGGGATAATCCTGTAGAAATAGCTGAAATTATGGTAAAACTTTTTTGCATACATTTTTTTCAGCATTGTGGATTGGGCTGGGAACCTAATCAATCAAACAGTTGTTGATGATTATGTGCATTTACTTACCCCATGTTGTATATTATTTTTAGAAGGTTTTTGTTTGTTTGTTTATGTGTGTATAGCATTTTATTTGGTCATATATTGGTTCCCAATGTCCAGGATGCTCAACGTTAAATGTTTAACATGTTTTTTTAGGTAGTATTTACAGATTTTGACACATTCTGTTTTGTTCCATATGCTTTTCAACTTTTTTGAGGACAAAAACGTTTACATTCGTTTAGCATATTACACATTTCAAATATAAAATGATCGTTGGTATGTCTCCATTTCCTTCCACTGTAGAGATATTAAGCAAAGAGCCTAAATTAAAAAATTAAACTATAATCATAGCTCTCAACTGTCTTTGGGGAAAATTATTTGTTGTGTAACAATTTTTTTCCTATATATATATATATATATATATATATATATATATATATATATATATATCTCGTAAACAAATAGGAAAAAAATTATTACACAACAAATAATTTTCCCCAAAGACAGTTGAGAGCTATGATTATATATGATCTGTATACCTAAATATTTAAACCACAGTGACCATTTTAATAGTAGCTTGTCTGAAGAAATATTTGTTTTTCCACCCTTATTAAATGGGCAAAATTAATTTCTAAAGTTATACTTTTATTTTTGTATCAGGTCAAAAGTGATTTTATTTTGGAGAGTGAACGGGAGTCCTTCATAGAACAGGTTCAACTGGTCATTCAGAATGCAGATCAGAAAGGAAAAGCTCCCCAAAATAGCCAAACTCAGGTATGGGCTATAATTTTCAAATCAAAAGTACAAATGTGATTTTAATTTGAGGACTTAAAATTAAAAATGTCCCCCATAATATCTCAGGTGATCAATAATTCGAGCCAGCAAGTACCTGAAATTTTAACATCCAGTGTGCCTGGTAAGTGTACACTTCACAGTGATGTCTTTACATTTAATTCACTCCCATCATTTATATTAACACCTTCTACTTTTAACAGGTGTGCCACCTAGCTTAGCAGCACAGGTTGTACATTCAGCAGGCAGGCGCTTTATAGTCAGCCCTGTGCCTGAAGCACGACTTCGGGAGCCGTTGTTTGGGACTTCTTCAGCAAACACATCATTTGAAGATACGGCACCAGGTCTGATTTACACATCCTCAGAAAAGCAATATTTAAATACAGATTTCAAACATCAAGACTGATTTTATCTGTGCATTCGCTCCTCCAGCACCTGATCCAGCGTCAGTCAGCAGTGCTCCACAGGACCAAGCCAACTTCACCCCTGGTTCAAACCAAATTTCTCTAGTACCACCGACACCTGGAGGTCTTGCCCCAGAGAGCTCCATTCCACCTACTTCTCAATCACCATACCAGAATCCTGTCCCATCATCCATTGCAACTCTGACTGTGACCACTACTCAAGTAACCACTCCAACACCAACTACCACTCAGCAAACCGTAACAGGGAGGACGTCACCTTCACCAGCCCCAACAGAACCACCAGCATCACGTCGACTGTCACTTCCCACCCCATCCCAGACACCTCAAATCGCTGCGGGAGAGAGCAATGGCTTGGATCAAGCACAAGCCTCAAACCAGCAAGTAACTCAACCGAGTGCAACCGGAGATGGTGAGAGCGACGTACAAGGGAAACCGCCTGGAATTGAAGACATTCATGCTCTAGACCAGAAGCTGCGCTCCCTTTTCAAAGACTCATCCCAGAGCTCCTGCAGCCAACCTGACGGGTCTGGAGAGACTTCCACAACCTCTCCACCCAACACCATCAGCACTAACACTCCTGGCTTTGTCTCTGGTGTGACGCCTTCTAGTTTGTCGCTCAATTCCAGTGGGAACTTTGCACCTGGTGCTTTCACCTCCATTGGGACCCCTACAAGCTACGCCCAGACTCCATCCACAGACCCATCCCCTCCAAGGCCACAGGTGGGGGGGAAAGCTGCTTATTTTGCATGTATACTAGGGTTGCGGCAAAATTGAAAATTCTGGATACACTTGGCCAAAAACTGAAATAGCTTTGTAATATTATTCATTACTTTATGAAATAATTAAAGGTAATTTTGGAAGACATTTAACTCTAACTTAAATATATATCTGCCCAATATAAACAAACATCCACGAGCGACCAAATTGTGGAAAATCATTTCTCGTTTACCCGTTTCATACTGCTCGTTCTGTGCACGAGAATTGTCAACACTTCCACAGAAAGTCTCACGTGCTCTGCAGACCCACAGAGATGTGCTTTTTTGCACCCAGCCGGGGTTTCTAAATCTACTAAAATGTCCGGGATTAGGGTTTGCTTTAGTTTTTTATGCTGTCGTTAGTTTTATGTGCACAGCTGCCAGAGAGACAATTAATAATTCATTTTTTAATCTAAATGACTCCCATCTAATCACATCTGAATTGGCTGCAGAATATGTGTACACCATTAGTAATGGGTAATTAACTCATTTGTCTTATTTACATAATCTACACATTTTATTCTTAGAATTTTTATAAAGAGATATTGTCTGTTTTTATTTCTTTTTTTCTGTCATTTATTTCTCATTTGCTGTATATTTTATTTGATGACGTCAAAATATTACATATTTTATACATCTAAAATGCTTTGGCAATACTGTACAAAGTGTTATGCCAATAAAGCAACCTGAACCCGAGTGAGACATAGAGAGAAGCAGATTTGACCTGTCAGTGGGTGCACATGGCTCCTGAATAGCATAAAAGAAATGGTGAATTTTTTATTTATTTCAACAGTCTTTTAAAAAAAACTTTAACCCATTGAAAAATAAGCTTAAAACAGATAATAATAATAAAAAGTGTAAAAAATCAAATTATGCTTTGTTTGTCGCATATAGTTAACTATTTATGTGCTGTGCTTTGGGTAAAAGGTGTTTCAATTCGGCTACTACCACCTCAAATATATTTCAAACCTGTGGGAAGCACTGCTATTCTTATGTTAAAAATGTTGTCTGTCATATTGGCTGTCACCTTAATACAAAGTAGTCATTTATTTTTTTCTCTTTAAAGATTTCTGTGGGTGTAATTCAACCAGATGGACACAACAGTATTGAGGAGAAAGAGACACAACTTGATAAAGCTTTCCAACTTGGCCGATTTCAGGTAGCTTTATAGACTTCTCAGAGTACACTTGGGCTCTGGTTACCTGAAAATGAATTTCATGCACATTCTCTCAATTCAGGTGTCTGTGGCCAGTGATCAAGACCCAGTAACTGCTCCAGAACCAGCTGTGGTGGTTTCATCTTCCTCTGCCACCCCATCTTCAACATCCTCGTCCTCGTCTTCCTCATCACCATCATCTCTCTCTAGCCCCGAAAACACCATTCATAAATCTCAGACTCCTCCACCCAGGGTCAGCCCTGAACCCGTACCACCAACCACTACAGTTGGCCGCTTTCAGGTGACCTCCAGCACTGACATCAAACTTGGTCGCTTCTCAGTGACACCAGCAGAACGACAGACTTCCTCAGTTGAGGGACCAGACGCCGCTAAAGAGCCTAAATTGACCCCGTCCAGTGTGTCCATTACCAATCACTATCTCAGTAGCGATAACGACTCCGAACCAGAAGATGAGGGCTTAAGACGAGAGATGAACAGGCTCAAGGAGAGGTACATGTCATCTTTTTTTAACAACATCTGTCATTGGCGTGGATGCTAATATAGTTATCATTAGAGTTGGTCATGTGGTCACTTTAAAGGTACATGAAACCCCCCTGTTTCAGCAGGGTGTTTTCACACCTCTAGTTTGGAAAAAGTCAGAAAAGTGGCAGTGTCTGAGGAGGGAAAGAGGGAAGGTGCATAAAAATTTGAATGAAAATGGGAGTTTCGGTTTGGGCACACACTGATTTTCACAGAGGCAAAACAAACACACAGACGCAGGGCAGAAAGACAGTGACCATGTTTACATGGATATCGGTAATCGAATTATTTGCCAAATTATTAAATTGTGGACTTTAACTGCAGTTTGGCACTTTCATTCAGGAACATTTTATTCATTCAAGATATTTGATTCGAGGAACTGCTGGAAGCGTGTATTCTTAATGCAATGTTTGAAACCGCCAATCTGTAGAGACAGTACATTCAACACCAACTGGAGCCGTGTCTTTTTTTAAAAGGAGACGAGCGGCAAATCAGGATTTCACCATTTCCAGATGAGAAAAGCTCTCGGGTAAAAAAAAATGTTCCTTAGACACGTATTTTTGTCGCGTGCACTGTAATCCACACGTGATTCCAGCTGCACTCTCATAGCGGGAAATGAAAACAAAACCTTCGTTGCCGCAACTTATAAAAGCAACACTGACAATCTGTATCTCCAAACAATTCTTGTTCTTCCACTTGTTTTGGCAACACAATGTGGTTTCTCTCTGCCGTCTGAACACTGTGGTAAAAATAGATCTTCGAAGCTATCATGCATATTAATAAAGTTGCACCGCATACACAATAGAGCGTGCTGATTGGTTTGAACCAAGTCTTTCTCATGAATTAATGCTGCACGCTCAGAGACGTCACGATGCACTCGCAGGTACAGACATCCAGTCTACAAGCAAGTATCTAATTGGCGTGACGCAGCTTCAAAAATTCGTTTCAAAGCGGAAGAACAAATTTGTTTGAAGTAACGCAAAAACAACCAATTTTCACTTTTTTGTGAAATAATAGTGCTTTTTTGTGTCCTAATAGTGTTTTTAGCAGCATGGGACACATGCATGACTGTCAACAGCTCAAAAAATGTGTTTTGGTGTTTCGTGACCCTTTAAATACTTTTTGCAGGCATATGGTTGAGATCATGGCATTGCAGAATAAACAGAAAAAGGAAATCGAGGAGCTCTTCACTCGTCTGGGCAAAACACCATCTGTGGTGGTGCCACCCACTGTGGCCATGACGCCTGGTAGACGGAGACCTGCTAAGGGCAAGGGGAACAGGCCAAGAAGTGGTAGTGGAACTCAGGCTGCATCTTTTCAACAAGGTATCAGAGCTTAGTGGTTTAAGTTGGGCCACACCAAGCTGACGGTCAGCCATCAGTCAATGTCTGACCATCAGCAAGCATCTTATCAGCACATCAGGCTAGGTTATCAGGATCCTGTGTGCGTGCGTGTGTGTGTGTGGTACTAGTTTTTGAGTTTCTTTTTTGTAACGATAGTTCTGACTACTGCACCTACAGATATATCCTCTCACACTAGGGATGCTCATTTTGGTTAATTTTGTCAACCAACACTTGCTGCTCGTTAACCGAATAATAACCGTTAACTGGTCAGAATAATATTAAAATATTATTTAATTTTAAAAAATAAATTAATATGTCTATTTTGTGTCTGACACATTATATATTGCATTTTAAAATACTGATTTATTTTAACATCATGCAAACAGCAGCTTACAGAACATATTAACAACAAAACATCAAGTATCTGCAGTGTTTTCAACAGCGTAGAAAAAGAATAAAGTAAATAATAGCTGGCAGCTAGCTCTCTGCAACTCTCACATGGTCGCCCACTGAAGCTAAGCAGGGCTTCGCCTGGTGAGTACCTGGATGGGAGACCACATGGGAAAGCTAGATGGTGCCGGAAGTGGTGTTAGTGCGGCCAGCAGAGGGTGCTCAGCCTGCGGTCTGTGTGGGTCCTAAGGCCCCAGTATAGTAAAATGGAATCTATACTGCTCAGTGAGCAGCATCATTCAGATGAGACGTTAAACCGAGGTTCTAACTCTCTGTGGTCGTTAACAATCCTAGGATGTCCTTCGAAAAGAATAGGGGTTTAATCCTGGCCAAATTTCCCCACTGGCCTTTGTCCATAGTGGCCTCCTAACCATCACCATATCATAATTGGCTTCATCACTCCTCATTGGCTTCATCGTCTCCTTTCTACCAATCAGCTGGTGTGTGGTGTGTGATCTGGCGCAAGATGGCTGCCGTCGCATCATACAGATAGATGCTGCACACCGGTGGATGAGATTTCCTCCAATGTGTAAAGAAAATATTCATTTAATTAATGCTTCGCTGTAATTCTTATATCATAAACCTCTGTAAAAATTTTAAATAGAAGTCATTAGTTTAAAGATTATGTCTTGAGCACAGAATTTCACCTTAAAGCTTGTGTACTTTCATTTTGTCCATCTGACTCGCGGTTTAATGCGCGCGCTGCGCATGATGAACGACAATGACAGGGCACAAATGTTGACTTTTTGTAAAGTTTAGGCTACTATAGCATATAACAATTTTGTTGGTTGTACACTAAATCATCAAAACTCCAGCCTATTTGTTGTGTTTGAGTGGTGCCGGAGTGCTCTCTGATGGAGAGAAAACCCAGACGCTCTGACTTGTGACCGGCTTGATTCCAAAGCAGTGGACATTTCAGAGAGTTTTTTGTTGCAGCTCCTCTCTCCTGTGAGTTAACAAATGTGTTGCACTTTTATGCAACCAAACTAAAAAAAAATTATTTAACTGATACCATTAATCGGTTAAAAATGCACCCTTTCAGTTAATGGTTAATCGCTTATTTTGAGCATTCCTATCTCACACAGGCAAAAAACTTTGTTATCATAAATGAAACTGATCTAATCTAATGTTTTTAATGTACCTTTTTTTACTTGGCGATTTATTGTATAATCTATATTGTTATTATGTTATATCTTTTTATCTATATTGATTATTAGTCCCATGCTACATTAATCAGGGTTGTAAATGTGTCACACTGGTCATGTGTACCTCTAAACACAACAATGGTGGCTAAGAGAGAACAGTTTCGTAAACATCTGGCAAACACCCTTCTATAGCCTATCGTATCATAAATGAAAAGCAGCACAGTGGCGTGCCACATCTTTATATTGTTTTTTTTATTTGCCCCAAAGGTGTTTAGAAGTCAAAACTAAATGGGCCAAAAAGTTCGTTTTGGTGAGCTGTTTCAAACAGACCTCTTTGGACAGATTTAGTTTGAAATTACATAATTTCTTCAACTTGATGTTAACTCTACAGGGCATTAAAGCATTTCTAGTTCAAAGTTAGCAGGAATGTATTTGTTGTTGAAGTGCAGCTTTTTAGCCCAGATACCACTGATGCATAGTTGCACAGATTTAGCTTCCATTAAAACACATTTGGCTGCTAGTTCTTTGACGTCAGCTTGGTGTGTCCTGGATTTACATCCAACTGTAACATCTTGCTTGTCCCTTATGACTATACAGTTGTTTGGTTTCATGTAGGGAACAAACAAGCTGTGCAGAGTGGTTCACTCAGTCAGTCAACCAGTGAGAAGACTTCACCTTCAGAAACAGCACCTAGCTCAAACACTGATGTGCAAGGTATGAATGTCACCATTGTAGATCGTCTCAGAATTTAAGTTCTTTTGAATTTGCTAATATGGATTGTAACTTTGTAGGTAGTACAAGTCCAGTGAGAAAAGAAAACGGACAGAGCCATGACCAGGACCAAACACCGGCAACTAATCTGCCACGCAAGGGCACATTCACAGATGACCTTCATCAGCTGGTTGATAACTGGGCCAGAGATGCCATGAACATGATGCCACAGGTCAAGAAAGGATCCAAAAAGAATGCCCAGGCCCATGATGTACGTAACTTTAACCTACACTGAACAATTTAGTTTTGATAAAGATTATCACAGGCCCTGTTTCCACCTGGAATTAGCATGCACCTCTCTTGACCACTGGTGTTCAGATTTCATTGAGACTCTTTTACTCTTGTTTCCTGACATAGTACTCATGTGTCACGCTGAGCGTTCTCATGCAAGTGCTGTGCTAATGAATGAATAACCCCTTGTTATGTGGCAGAGTAGGTGGTCACTTCAGGCTGTTCATCTAATGTGTTCTCGAATTTCTCTCGAAACCCCGTTTCTACCAGTATTTAGTAATATGCACTAGTGATTGACTAAAATGCATCTCATACCTGGGACCTAAACTTAAACTTAGCCGTTATTATCAAGGCTGCAACCGACTAGCAGTAACCCAAGTGGTAATAAACTGTTTAATAATAGTCTAACCAAGTTTTGCAAGCAGTCCAAGTGTGAAATGGGCCCTCAGACAATAGTTACAAGACAAATTTACAAGTTGTAGATACCTTTCATAATGATAAAAATTGCATGCTTTCTTGTACATCTTGCTACACTGTACAATATATTGGTTTTAAAAATAACAATTTTAAATAATGTTTTATTTTTTAGCCATTTATACACAACAAGGGTTTTAGAGACCTGAAAATCAACTTATGTACAATATGGGATGCAACACCAAAAATAAAAAATTCAGTCCAGGGCTCGAAATTAACCTTTTTGCTTGATAGCACCGGTGGTCCTAACTTCACAAATGTAGGCGCACCCACTAATGAATGGCTGAATGATAGTGAATGGCTTTAGTCATTTTCATAGTGGACTTTAACCCACTGGAAGTCTTTTATCCACTCTTCAAAAAATGTAAATGGTGGATTAACTTTCACCACTTGATCACTAATAAAATCTGCCATTATTTGTAACTTTAGGTGGTTTCTAAAACAAAATCTGTCAGTGTTGTTTTCATTCTCTCGTATCCAGACCTTTACATTTTCGCGGCTTTAGCTCCCTGTCATCTGAGTGATTGACAGCTGATATTAACTAATCCATTCGCGTTCTGTTTTTGAGTAGTGGGCTAATAAGAAGAGCTTTAAGGCGGGGCGGGCATTGTGGGATTTGTTTACCACAGCAAGTTGACATGTCAACTGTTTTAACCCATTTTTGAGCGCTGCGCTTGGCGTTTTTAGGTGCAAAGATGCCTTCTGTATGTATTTCTCCTAAATATGCGCATGCGGGGAACATTTTGCAGTGAGAACTGATTGCACGGCAACAGTTTTAAGCACTCGCACAAATGCTCCCAAATATATATATAGAGATCACAGATAAAATTTTGGACGCATGTGCAACCAAAACGGTCACAATTTTGAGCCCTAAAGTCATTTACCAATTACTTACACATTTTTCATTTTTCACATTACATTTGAAGTCAGAATTATTACTCTAATTTTTTCCCCAATTTCTGATTAAGGTAGAGCAGATTTTTTTCAAAACATTTCTAAACATAATAGTTTTATTAACTCATTTCTAATAGCTGATTTATTTTATCGTTGCCATGATGACAGAAAATGATATTTTTCAAGACACTTCTATACAGCTTAAAGTGACATTTAAAGGCTTAATTAGGTTAATCAGGTTAACTAGGCAGGTTAGGGTAATTAGGCAAGTTATTGTATATCAATGATTTGTTCTGTAGATTATTGAAATAAAATATAGCTTTAAATGGGCAAATAATTTTGATCTTAAAATGTTTTTTTAAAAATTGAAAACTGCTTTTATTCTAGCCGAAATAAAACAACAACTTTCTCCAGAAGAAAAAATATTATCAGACATACTGAAAAATTTCCTGAATCTGTTAAACATCATTTGGGAAATATTTAAAAAAGAAAAAAAAAATTAAAGGGGGGCTAATAATTCTGACTTCACCTCATCATTCTGCTGGTGTTTCAAACTCTACACCAGGGGTTCTCAAACTCTGTCCTGGAGGCTGGTGTCCTGCAAAGTTTAGTTCCAGCCCCAATTGGACACACCTGGGCTAGCTAATCAAGCCTTTTACTAGGCTTTCTTTGCAGGTGTTTTGAGGCAAGTTGGAGCTTAAAGCTACAGTCACACCGGGCTTTGTGTGCGCGAAATTCTGTCGTGCGGCGCTGCGAAAAGGGGCGGGATTAAGCAAGATGATTAGACATTAGAAAAAGCGAGCGATTGCTCCATGTTTTAAATTTCTGTCCAGAGAGGTCGTGTTTTGATCCTCGATTGGTCTCACACAGTCAAGTGATGCGATTTTGCAGGTCGAGTTCACCAAGCTTGAACTTTGCACCGCAGCAACATGTGAAACTTGACGCATGACCTTGCGTTTCCGGTCTGACGCATTCGCGTGCGTATGAATGGAAGTCTATGGGAGGAAAAGCCCAGTGTGACTGCAGCTTAAATCTGCAAGACACGGCCCTCCAGGACAGAGTTTAAGAACCCCTTCGCTACACAGTACTTCTTTCGAGAACAACTGAAAAAATATGCTCAAGAAAAAAAATTTTTCGGTGGACAAGCACCCCAATAGTTGGCCTGCAAATTTAATTTCACCCTAATTGGAACACTGTGTCAACAAATCAGGCATAAAATTCAAACTACCACTAAACAAAGCCTTCAATCTTCCTCCTCAGATGCCACGTAAATACTCTGCACCAGGTCAGCTTTGTTCCACTGGTAGCCACATCCCAGTGACCATCAACCCCACAACTGGACGGAAGGGTTCAATAGGTGTGACCAATCAACAATTTGGCTACACCTGTCCCAACTATAACATGCCTCCATGGAATCAGGTGGGAACTATATCCTCCACCGCTCCACCTGCAGGACTACAGCAGGGTTTCCTCATCCCATCAGGAGCCCACCAAACCGGAAACAACTGCGGATCAAGCAATCTGCGCACCACTCAGGCAAGCTGAGACAGCTGGCGAAGGGTAAAGCTGTGCCTCATGAGGTTGAGATTATCGGGCCTAGTCCTCAAAGTGGACACACTTTATCTGACAGTTTACAAAAAAAGACTTTCAGGTCCATGAAATGTGACTCGGGTTATTTGAATCTGACCTAACCTGCTATTTAAAAGACTGAATGTGTACATTTGATAGAGGCTCTAATGGGTTAAACTGGTGTGTCTTCAAGATCCGATATATAGCCTTATAGTACGGATACTGTCCTTATTGTAATAAAGTCAGGCAGTGTAACTGGTGAAATACAGTGATGGTTTTGCAGTTTACCTACAGAAGTTTGCAGACGTATAGAGAGATGGATGGGGAGAAGACTGTGCCACCGACACAAGTTCAAGTCTAGATTTCTGGAAGAATGATGAAGAAGGTAGGAATGTTGCATTTTAGGGAAGTGTTGGAGAGTTTGAGTTTGGCATGAAAGGAAAAGGATGTGCAATTGGAGGAAGGTAAAGCGGGGTTTTATAGCTCTTTGTACTTGCACGTATTTCATAGCATTGTTCATTCGTGACTTTTGATTTTTATCATTTATGATGAACTTACAATAATACAGTATATCTTATATAGACAGTCACCAGTATTCCCTGTCTACACTTGGATATGGGTGGTCATCCTGTATGCATATTTCTTCATCCTATCACTTTAAATGAAGGTAGCCTTAAACCACAGGATTGTTATGTCTTCCCATACATATTCCAAGCAAATGTACTGCAGTTGATGAAATGGGCAGGAAATATAAGATGGTGCATTTGACTGTAGCGACAGTATTAAACTACAGCACTGCATGATTTCAGGTTTTTTTTTTTTTTTTAAATACATCACTCCCCCCATTTTTTTTTTCCTCCAAATCGTTTTTTATTCCACAATTTGAGTGCCAATCGTTTGCTGAAGTGATGTCTAATCACCTCAGAAATGATCCGCTTGACTTCTCTAGAGAAGGTAAATGTTACTGCAATGCAGAATACGCGCCGTTTAAAGGTTTAACAGACCGGGGAGGGTTATTTGTTACTTTTGATACTTGATTTGTAATTGACCCAGAACCACATTTAGACACAGTGAAACTGTTGAAGTACCACTAATCACAGTCACAAGCTACTGTCACAACTGAAATTCAGAAAACGGCATGTTTTCACGTTCCACTTCTCACACTTGTAACCATAGAAGACAGCATTAAATTTGTGGGGTCAAAAAAAAGCTGCTGCAGATGTTTTCTGTCAATAATTTTCATCCAGGGTCCTTTTGGTGACTATCTATGGTTTTGTTTATCTGTCTTGTAAAAAAGTATATGTATATATATATATATATTCAAATCTTAATAAAACCTTTTGGACATTTTCTCCTCCCCCTAGATTTAGCTTTTTTTCTATTAAGGGGTTTTCCAAAGCATTGTCACACACACACACAACTTGACATTTTTGTAATTCTTCATATCAGGTACCAATAAAAAAAAAAAAAAAAAAAAAAGAGCAAACATGGTGGAAATAATGTTTATTTAAAAAAGAAATCTTATATTACATTTTAGAAAGTTCCGCTGGAACCACATAGTACACGTATTATTTTACCATATACACCAATTAATAAAACAAAATGGATTTAAAAAAAAAAAAAAAACTTTCAAAAATCTAAAAGAAAAGCAATAAATAGCTCAATTCATCACGTGTCCAGTCTTCGTTTCTTCATCATCTGGCCGTGTCTGTATGGGCTCGATGGTCCACCTTCATTAATAATTAAAACATTAGCACAGGTCACTACAGTTTCAATTTAAGTTAACTGCAATGGTAATTAAAGGTAAAAAAATGTTCCTTAATTCATAAATTAATCTTAATTTACACATTTATTTTTTCCTTTGAATTAAAAGCATTATCAATACACATGACCAATCCGGATCGTCTGTTAAATCCATGACACTAGCACATAGTGAGTATTTAGGTGTACTCACAATAAGCTAACTGAACCATGCCGGGCCAAGTAGGTATCTCTGCAGCCCAGAGACCTCCAAGTGGGCGCTATTACACCACAAGTAAAGCTGCGGTCACACTAGAGTTTGAGCATGCAAAATTCTATCGTACGGTGCTGCCAAAATGGACTGGGTTAAACAAGATGATTAGACATTTAAATAAAGCAAGCAATTGGTCCATATCTTAAATTTCTGTCCAGAGAGGTGATGTTTTGATCCTTGATTGTTCTCACGCAGTCAAGTGATGCGATTCGCAGATCAGAGTTCACCAAGCTTGAACTTTGCAACGCAGCAAACTATGAAACATGTCGCATGAGCTTGCGTATCAATTGAAGTCTATGGAGAGAAAAGTGCAGTGTGACCACAGCTTAGGGACTTGCACCGCAGGTGGGCTGGGTGAAGGTGGAGTAGACATTAATAAAACACAGGTTACTGTGAGGTTGGGGTAGGTGTAGACATTTTCAAAGCACTATATTTGACTGTGTCATGTACAAGACATTAAATAAAAGCTCCAGTTTTGTACAGCCCACTTGGAGCTGGCTCTGACCTCCGTTTTTACCCTTCTCTGCCAGGCTGGGTGCAGTTCGGTTGGCCGGCCTGGTTGGAAGAGGCAAGCCAGAGCACAGTTCGCTTGGGCGTTGTATGCATCTAGTGCAATTGCAAAACTTAAGACATGCCATCACTTTCAAGAGACATATTCATATGGAGTTCACACATTCATTCTTCCTTTTTAATGAACGTGAACTGTCATAGCTTATCAAAGATTCTTCACTGCACAGCTGCCACCTTCAACAAACCTAATACGTGCAGCAAGATGACTTTTATCAAAAGTCGTGGATCTGTTTAGCAAAAGATTTGCTCATGTGTCACTGCGTCCCAAACGACTCCAAATAATACAAAACTATTTTTAACTAATGCCAAGTTCAGACTGCACGATTTTATTCGGCCCCAATTTTTATTCGCCCTCTAGTGTGGGTATCTGCAGGCCAGCGGGAGGATGGGAAAGAAGTTAGACATGGTTATTTTGAGGCTATTTGGAGGAAAAACTTGTATAAATTTGGCAGGTGCACCTGTGACTGACTGTTTGATGTGTCATCTGAGCAATATCACAATCGGGTCGAAAAATAAAAAAAGGTTAAGGAGAAATTGCTAATTCCCTTTAAAACCCAAGTGAGCAAATGAGTACATTTTCTACCCCACTAAAGGCTTTTTTTCTCATTATGTAGTTAAGGACCAAAGATATACTACGTGACCTTGCGTTGTTTCCATGTCACTTCCATGTCGTGTGTTTGGTTGGTAGACGTAGTTTGTGGACCGAGACAAAGTTCACAGCAATTCCTCCTATTTTAAAGTCATGCAGTGTGAAACCCCCTGCCGCCGATCTGTCTTGCAGTGTAAACATAGTAGCGACGAAACGCTACCCCAGATAGTCATGAAAACATCTGTGACATGACTACTTTGAAAATTGTGCAGTCTGAACTCGTCAATTTCCATTGTACTGAGCGAAAATGTTCTCTTCCTATTAAAGCTAAAGAGTCGCATTGATTACGCATTGGGGACAATTGTGCCCGAGCTCGGTTCAAAGCAACTGTGCCTAGTACACCCTTTAAGAGCAGAGTTAGAGAGCCTTTCAGCACATCTGTAGTTTTAAATGCAGGGCTGATAAATACATTGACCTTAAAAAAAATTTTTTTTTTTTTTAAATCAACATCCAACATCATAATTTAGATATATTTTATGATATTAAGGCAATTTAAAAATGGTAATTTTTAGTTACGTACTTAAAATAACTGAAATATTTCAAATGTGAAACTTCGCTGAGGCACTGTCTGTTTGTTTTGCAGTTTTAAAGTTTTTAATACTAAAACTGTAGAAAAGTAAAATTACATTTTGAAAAAGCATGAGGTAAAGAACAACTATTTATATGAACTAATTCTAACAGAACTTATTAGCATAGCAAACATATTTCTCATTTAATATTGAGTTAAATATTAATGAGTTATATTGGTAATATCAAAATTTACTTGCAACTTTGGCTTTTTTTTATTGAAGATTTGACTTTAGACATGGAAAAAAACTATGTAAAAGTAAAAAAAAAACATCCAAAATACACTCAAGTGTTTATTTAGTTGCATCAAAATGAGATTTTTGACCTGCCCCAACCCATAAATCTCCACTTCAGCAGCTCTTACATAGTTGGTATTCATATTTGGTGCCGCAAGGTTTTTATAGAGGGAAATGTTCATACATAATTTGCAATTTAGTGAAGTGTGATTTAGTGCGTTTATGTAACGAGTATGTCTTCCAACATTTATAAGATTTGCTAGGAATATTTATGAATGTCTCCAACAGACCTACAGAGCGGCATTAATGCATCCTGAAGTAACGTGAAATGGCTACAAACTCCAGCAAGATAAAGTCATTGTATGCAGAACCACAGACCTTTATCTATAAATAAAGTATAATCATGGAAACGTGTTCATCTTAACTGAAAGCTACGTCGTGTTTGCTAGCCTCACGAATCACGTAGCTGTCCGTCAGTCAGTCAGCATGTCAACTTCAAGGGTTAAATAACACACAGCAATACTACAGTTACAGAAAAGTTCACGCTGTTATAGTTCACTTACCTTTTAATTATTTTTGGTGCGATTATAACCCGCTAATAAAAAAAAAAAGAATGTTTTGAATGAGAAGCTGTAATGTAGCTGTGGCGGAATGAATTTTGGTGTGGCGCCCCACCATGGAAGAATGAATGTAGCGGAAACCATGGGGCATATCTAATAGCTCATAGTAACGTGTTAGCTACCTTAATGCATTAGCGAGTTGGTTGATATTACAGAGGAATGAAGGTTACTAACGTTTGAGGGTAGCACAATTACTTCGAACTGTGATCAAAACTGACTAGAACTAACTGTGCATTAAATTATTTTATTGCACACCTTCCAGCCAATCAGAATCAGGAGAAATTGTTAAAATTGTTTGGTTGTATTTTCGGAATAACAATATAATTTTCGATGTAAGATTTCCTAAACCCCCTCTATAAAAACCTTTGATGCTCATGTCAAAAAACTTAAATCTGACATAATATCTGAAAATATGCAAATTAGCACATTTTATTAGACAATGCCTCATTTGCTCATTTATTTAACCTTACTCAGCAGCAATGGCTTAATTACCCTTAACCAATAAAATCTTATTATAAAGCGTCACATTTATAAACAAACTAAAGTTACTTTCTTTAATAAACCGACAAAGTCAACAAGCAGAGTCTTGTTCTAGTCTTTGGTCTGCCAGCTCTGAGAGTGTGAAGTTCCCGTCTATTTATATTAATGGGGACGTGTGATGTTTGCATGAGCGCAGAGGCAAAAGCAGACCTGGGCACGCAAAGACAAGCCTCGTTCTGACATATTCTGTGTGAGTGTGTGTTTCTCGTGTGAATGTGTCAGACTACCTGCTGCGGAGGATCTGAAGTGGCCCTGAGGTTGTGCTGGTGGTCTCAGGTATTGGGGTCTCTGCGGAGTCTTGCTGCGTGTCGTCATCGTGTGCTGGTTTGGTGTGGAGGGACGAGGAGGGTCAGTGGATCTCGTTGAAGGATCGTCCAGCATATCGATGCCATCCAGAGTGAAGTCCCACAATTCTGGGTCATCTGAGGAGAAGTGAGATTTTTAGTTTATATTCACCAAACGTCATTCGAAGTTAATGAGAAACATTAGTGGGAAGTATTAAAGTCAAATCTGAACATTCTGTCACTGATTTAGTCCATTTTGTGTCATTGTGAAATGCAGAAGATATTTTCTTAGTGTAAATAAGGGAAAGACAGTATTAAGTTTTTTTTATTTATTTATGTTTGCATTTAATATTCCTATAAAAGACTTATGTATAAATAAAAACATGTATTTAGTCATTTACATTTTTTTAAATAATTATATGTTTTCATTAATGCAGTTTTAAAGGTGCAGTATTGATCTGCCAAAATGCTAACCCTTTAGCATAATATCTTTGAAAACACAGTCCGTCCCCTGCCATCCAAAGCCACGCCTCCTGAAATCACGAATGCGCTTGTTAAAGATGACAGTAGACAACCTACTAGATCATGCCATTTGCAAAAAACTTTATAGAACTTTATAATACTACAACTCTGAACGAAAAACTATTATATAGAGCACATTTTCAGTTGTGAAGCAAGCAAAACTTGTCATAATGTGCAATTTTTCATGTATGCAAGAATCACTGGTCTTGCGCTCTCATGCGCTTTGTCCTAAAGTGACTACTGTATGCTTAGTGGTTGGCCAGCGGCGTGCAGGAATTACAGTTATTACTAAGCTTTACTTACTTACTGTTTCAGACCGAATATTCAGAAAGGCATAGTGAACAATATAGGAAGCATCACAGGTTGTCATTGTCATAAAACCAACTTCACCATCAGTAAAGCAGGCTAGGCAGAATAGCGCTATTTACTTTTGTTTACTTAATCTACATTATACATGCTGTAAAAGGTTTCTTATGAAATTGAAAATAGCCACTGAAATTTTCCGGCGAAAGATTGATGTGACTAAACAACTCTTCTGTGCATATAACCCATTCGTAACAACTAATCACATGGCGCAGAAAAATGTAACTTAACGCGAAGCTTCTTATACATTCTGAGACCCACTTTATATCATATCAATTAGGCAGTGAAGATCACGGATTTTGTAACGGCATACAGTTCACCAGAATTGTTTGACAAAGGTTACTGCAAAATTAAAAGTCCTTCTGCATAGATTGCTAGATTTTTCTGCTAGATTTTTTTTTCAAGTTTTGTTTTGTAAAAGAGGATTAAAAATAATCAGCTTTTGCATAATTATACCAGTAATTCACCCAAATATCTTGCTCTAAACTGGGATTGAAAATTAGAATGGACAATGGTGCCTTTGAATCAAGAGATTCAAATTGAAGAGCCTGTTTTTGACACACCATTTAATCAGTGGTGGTGCTAAAGTGATCATGTATCACCAATATTTTCCCAAAGTGCACACACACATCCCTTACCAGCCAGATACTGCTCCTGCTTGGTTGTCACCAGGTGTCCATTTGGCGTACTATGGTTAACAGGACCTACAGCCTGTCCTATAACGATAAACTCACTGATGGAGAACACAAAACACCTGACAGCCATCCAGGCATATCTCATTCAATCTCATATTCATGGCATAAAAATTTAAACATGAAAAATCAAGCTTCTGTTATTAATTACCCACCCTCATGCTATTCCAATCCCCAGAGACTTCCATTAAACTTCAGAACACAAATGATGATATTTTAGATGACATCTGGGAGCTCCCTTATCCTCCATAGACAGCAAGAGTTCCAAGACGTTCAAAGTCAAGAAAAGGAACCAAAAACATTGTTGAAACATTCCATGTGACTTCAATGGTTCAATAATCATACGAATCTCAAAGAATAATTTTGAGAGCCACAAAACTGTAAAAACTATTTGTCCTGATGTGTGTGTGGTTAAAACGGGCAATGAGATGCTTCTGTATTGTGCTGCTGACTCTATTGGCAGTATGTCGCACTGCTCGCAGTAAACCAGTCCCTCCAGAATTTGACTATTTTTGCAATCTCTGCAAAATTTTGCGGATCTCGAATTTTTTTTTGAAATGCCATGTATTTCTTGCAAATTCAGGGTCTAGACGCTTTCTGTCATTTTAGGCTGCAAAATTTAGAAAAAAGTCCTACGAAATCCTGGAGGGACTGATAAATGCACAACCCTAACGCGAAAGAGGAAACATAGGCGAATAAAGTCGTTTTTACAGGTTTTTGCCACTCAAGCATTCTTATAGCTTTGTATGAGTACATTTGATCCACTAAAGTCACATGGAATGATTTGACTCCTTTTTGGGACGTTGAACATTTTGTGACCGTTGCTATCAATGAAGGATGAGGGAGCTCTCTGGTTTCTCTTCATTTGGGTTCCAAAGATAAACCTAGGTCTCAGGAGATTGGAATGAAATGAGGGTGAGTAGTTAATAACAGAAAGTTCCTTTTGGGTGACTTTAAGATCCTTTAAGATCCCAGCACACAGAGTCCAAAATTTCGTATGTATTTTCCTTTCCATTTTTGTCATGCATGCATATTGACTCTGAGGTGTATTTATTCATTTCATATTGCAGGGGGGAAGACAACAAAATAAACAGGGAAATTTTTTTTGTTGTCCTAAAAAGAGAAAGTGTCAGAGGAAATATTGGGTCCATCCAATCCTGTGATTCAAACTTTACTTCAAGATGTCAGTGTTATGCTGTACTAGCAATTCTTGAGCCACATATTAAAGACTACAAACTTCCAGGAAACAATCGATGTATGTATAAGGTATAGACACACACCAAACTGTGTCATGAAACATTCATGACATTAGCACTTAAGCATGTACTGTGGCTCTGAACTGTCAAAAGACCTCTTCAAATGTTTGCAACCGAAGTACTATAAATGTATTGTTTTTTTAATGAAAATTGAGCCCACTTGAATTGTTTTTATGACGTATGGAAGTTTCGGAGACGGTGTGTTAACATGATTCACACATTATAACGTCATGTTTATTTTTCAACATGTGAGAATTTCCGACTGTGTGTGCACAATGATTTTAAAGTTCAATGACCTTTAAAGTTCACCCAAAAATTATCATTTCATCATTATGTGCTTATCCTACACTTGTTCAGAACCCCTTTGTTTCCTTCTTCTGTTGAACACACAAAATATTTTGAAGCCTCCGATGACCTCAGTAGTATTTTTTTCCTTACTATGGATTTCAGTAGCAATGGTTCCATCCACCTATTTTTATGTACATTTTGGAATATTGCATTAAAAAAGCTTGATGGAAATACCAAGATGTACATAAAATTTGAACAAAGATTTATTTGTACAAGTGAGTAGGATAAACTTTTTATTCAATAAGAAAACTAATTTACTAAAATTACAGTATGCCCTAGTGTAAGGGTGTCAAATTCAGTTCCTGAAGGGCCACAGCTAGTGATGTGACGTTGTGAACCAAGGCTTCAAATCATCAAAAAAAAAAAAAAAACACTGGTCCCCCGGGCTCTGCGATTGGTTGGGGAAATTCCAAATCAAACCAAAACAAACCATTACAATTGGCTATCAAAATTTGGACCATTGCAACCTGCAGAACCTGGGAAGTAAAAAAAATAATTACATTTTTTAAAAAATGAATGAATAAATAAAGAAAATAAATAAATGATACATCTCGCAGTTAAGGAGTGTACCGGAGCTTGATTGCTTTTGCCATCATCACCTGATTAGTGATGTCCGAAGCTTCATTTTCGCCTATATACATGTGACTGCTTTGATTTTTGATTCAAGGTTTAAACACCCTCGTGGGTTAGTAATCTACTAACTAAAAGTTAGTTCATCTAAAGGTAGTTCAACTAAAATACAATAATAATTTATTGTAAAAAGCTTTTGAACCATACTAAAGTGTATTATTTACAACTATTTTAAAAAAGGCCACAGCATATTGTAGTATAGTGTGTAACGGAGGCCAGCTGGCGAGTGCAGCCCGAAAGCCTCACTCCCATAGCCTCCTCCTTAGACCATTCGCCACCCATGCAGGAATCGCTGGTTCAATCCCCGATTGGAACAAGTGAGTGGGTGTAGGATCGGTTGGAATGCGATAACTTTTGAATATCTTGGATTTTACTACAGTCATTTGTAGTGTAATGTAACATACCTTCTATGTAAAAAAAACAAAGTACTTGAGTAATTTGTTTATATTACTATTGTTGTATTACTACATGAATGAGTTGGTCACATTTTTGCAACACAGTGCTTTCCCATGCTTTAACCAGCAGAGGTCCTCATCAAGCTCTGATTTGAAAACTTCGAGTAATGAACCTTTATCTGATACAACTGAGTCGAACTGGTTCAGAAATCTTCATTTCACCATCACTAGCCGCAGTCCTGCACAGTTTAGTTCTAATCCTGCTTTAACACACTTGCCTGTAGGTTTCATACAAGCCTGAAGGAGTCAATTAGTATAACCAGGTGTGTTTAATTAGAGTTGGAACTAAACTGTGCAGACCAGCAGCCCTCCAGGAACTGAGTTTGACACCCCTGCCCTTGGGGTTGAACGATTTTTTAAGGTCGATTTTTATGTTATTTAAGTCAAGATGACCAGTCGCTGATGATGTCATCAACAAAACACATGCAAATATTTTGCAACACGCCACAATTTGCTATTTATTTGCAGATTAAATATATATACGCATGCTGTTTGGCAGCTCATAACACGTTGTAAATACAATGCAAAATTACCAATGACTAATTTAAGTGCAAAACAAATGCATTGTCAACATGTTCAGTTCATTAACACTGCAACATTAGCACAGGCTAGTTTTAGTGCAAAATAAATGCAGTCAGCACATTGATCCCTATACGTTCTCCTAAGAATGTGCATACGTTGTTAGCACATAGAATACCGGTTTTGAGGATTTTATCTTTTGATGCGCAAGTAATTTATTATTTAAGAAAAAAATGTCCACAGTGGCTTCTACCACAGCAAATTTTGTTTTTATTTTTGATATTTGTCATAATTTTATTCTCTTTCTCTCATTGGATGGAAACTGCTTTATTCGCAAATGTTTTGTCCCAGTTTTGTGCATTAGTTTAATTCGCATCTTTGGATCAAAACAGCTCTAGCAACCACTTTACAACATTCTTCAAATATCTCCTTTAGTGTTCAACAAAAGAAACTCATATAGGTATGGAACCACTTGAAGGTAAGTAAATGGTGAGCAAGTTTAGATAAACTATGGCTTTATAAACTATGGTGTAACGGATCACAACCCATAATTTGAAATGCACGTGATGCACAGATTAATAACTTTTTTTGAACTTGAAGGTTAATCCAACATTTATAACAATGGCAGAGATATCACCTCCCGCATCATTCAAATCACATTTATAAATGTATTTTAGCTTCCCTGTAATAAACATTTAAAGATTGTAATCTTAATTCAAACCTGCGCAACATGAATGATTAACGATAATGATTTGCATATGTTTATTATTCCTATGAAGCGCTGCATTCAAATCTGTGTTTGATCGAGAGAGATTCAGTTTTAAGTACTGGGAAAACAGTTTATAATGTTTACGATAAAGACTAAAATCACCATTTAATGGAACGCTGGTGAATGTTGTAGCAATTACATTGTGTAACCAATAAGTGACAACATACAACCATCAAATGATGTCACTGAATTGGTTTTCAAAAATGATCCACCAATAAAGAGACGTGAAGTTTTATCTGTGAATCGTTGAATCATTAATTGAAAATAAATATGATATGTTACACAAGAAGTTAGATTTCTATATTTAGCATCATCAGCAACAGCAAAGATTGGTTCTTTCTTGATTTTTATTTTTATTAAAATTACAGGTTCTAAGTTCTGTTTGTTTAAACTAGGCATAGGACGATAACCGTTTTCAAGGTATACCACGGTTTGGAAAAGTCAAGGTTTTCTGTATTTCCGCCAACATTTTCTGTATTAACGTTCTCAATGTATGTGTAAGATTTTTTTTTATTTGCTTTTTAGTTTTTTGAGGATAACAGTATCTCCAGCAGAAATGATATCCAAAGATGCAGTTTTAAATTGTAAAGAAATCTGTTTTTGAAACTAACGAAGACAGCAGAAGTCTATGATTCATTTTCATTATTTAGCCTGACATGTTTAGCTACTGCTCCAATTTTTTAAAACCTTTTAAAAAATAAAATATATTGTTTTTAAAGGAGAAAAAAAAATGTGTTTTTACCCAGACGTTTAAAAAGAATATATTTTAGAGCAGTAATCACAATACCGTGAAACCGTGATTTTTTTTTTTATCCAAGGTTATCATACAGTCAGAATCTTATACCGGCCCATGCCTAGTTTAAACCAATGGTTTTTGCAGTTTACATTTGCCTCCTCCCTTTTTTGCTGATCCCAAAAATGGTCAAATCTGTGACCCAAAAACGGTAGTGTGATCTGAACCGTGAGATTTGTGATCCATTACACCACTAGGCTTTACCTTGTTTAATGTGCGGCATGGGCTGCTGGTCTTTCTTATCCTGCAGCAGCTTCTTGGCCTCCATCTCCTGTCTGAACTTCAGTTGCAGCTGCTGCTGTCTCAGCTTCCTCTGCTGCTTCGAGTCCAGCAGAGGATCAGACGAGGACAGCTCAGTGGTATCAGAGGCTGACCTAAGAAAACAGAAAGTGGATTTATCACAAGTGCAGCTGGCTAGTGTTGTGCGTTAGCAGCAGCAGCAGCACATAAATTCACCTGGAGGTGTTGCTGGGCCTGTTTTCTGTATCCTGGTGAATTGTTGTGTTGCCAGGAAGTGCTGTTGTGTTTGTCAATGAAGTCCTGGGCCCCGTGGCACTCTCATGGCCTCCTCGTACAGGGTGATTTCCCATCTGCTCTATGGGGATGTTGGCTGGGTTCTCCGGTTTGGTAAATTGCCTGCTGTTTGTTTGGGCCAGGCTGTCAAACCTGGCTTTCTCTACAGACGGCTCCAAATCGCTGCGTTTGGTTTTGTCTGCGTCCAAAGGAGGAGGAGGCTGCAATGACGGGAAGTAACACTGTATTCAGGTACATGCAGCTATTGGAATTAGGACTGAGCAATATTGGAAAAATCTAAGATTGCAATATTTTGTTTCTCTGTGATATGAATACAATTCCACCAGATGATTTAATAAACAATCTATGAATATATATATATATATATATATATATATATATATATATATATATATATATATATATATATATATATATATATATATATATATATATATTTGAAATAAACAGTGTTTAGTTGTACAGTATTCAGGTGCAGTAATTGAATAATAAAGATAAAAATAATTAAATCAAATTAATCATTATTAAAGTTACAAACGGTAAAATGTCTGAAGTTGAGATACAGATGAGTAAAATGATCTAAAAACATTGCACCTTTTCCAAAATATTTCACCAATTGCAACTGTATCTTCTAAATGTCATGAGAAATGTCTTCTGAACAGAACAAAAATGACATTTTACTTTTTGTTCATACTTTTAATAATTAATTTTTTGCTCTAATTAAACCTAGTAATATTTATTGGTACATAAACTATTGTTACACATTCTTTGTGGGCATCTTTTATAAATCGCAATAAAAATTTGTGCTGGGCAAAGATTAATTGCATCCAAAATAAAAGTTTGTTTTGACAATATATCTGTGTGCATTTATAATTATATATTGTTATTCATATTATACAGTACTCAGCATATATAAGTACACCCCCACAAATCTCTCATTTAAATTAATATTTTCTATAGGATGCTTTACATTATTATATTTGTGCATATACACTAGATTAGCAAGTAATGAAGCCAAATCTGGAGCTATTCTAACAAAATAACTTGCGATAACGATTCAAAAATTAGTAGCCCAAATTTATATATTAGGAAAAAATATTAAATAAAATTTTCAAAAATAACAAAAAAATCAAGAGAAGCAAAAAAATATGTACAATTTTGCTGAAATGTTGTAGTCTATCTTTTTTTTTTTTTTTGCTATATTTTGCATGAATTTAAATGTATTATCTTTCCATTTCTAAAGATGTTCTGTGAATAAAATATTATTTTAATAAATATATCTGTTTAATAAATCTGTTTTGTTCAAATGCACTAATATATATTACCCATATTCACTGAGAAATGAATAAAAAAAATATTCATTTTCAAAACCATGTGTACATGTATATGCTGAGCACTGTGTATGAATACACGCATGTGTGTTTGTATTTGACCGAATGTTTTTTTATATATTTTTTAGAAATTATATATACATTTAAATGTCTATATAACAAAATAGTATTGTTTTTTTATGTGTGTGTATAAAATGACTTTTTACCTGCTTAGGTATTTTATTGATGGCGATGAGATACTCCTTGTTCAGAATACAGTTTCCAAGCGCATTTCCAAAACACCTTATTGGTAAATAGAATAAAATGAAATTATTGTCCTATGATGGCAGAGTTACATATCCGACATCATTACAAAAATTCTTCAGTGTCACACAGTCCTTCAGAAATCATTCAAAAATTATGAAATGGCATGTAAAAAAAATTGGTGCTTAATATTTGCTTAATATTTTTATGAAACCTGACCTTTACTAAAGAACATCACAGATTTTAAATTCTACTACAAGGTTATAAATACCTTTACTGATATTTTTGGTCAACTTCATGCATCATTGCTACATAAATGTATTATTTCTTAATTCAATTCAAGTTTATTTGTATAATTCACAATAATTATTGTTTCAAAGCAGCTTTACAAAAGGTGCACATTATTGTATTATCAATTCTAGTTATAAATCATATTTGGTTTAAAAACTGTAATCCCTCCATGGGATGTTGAAGTCCCTTCAACTCAAGCACTTCACTATCACCCCATATTTTGAGGTCACACTTGAGAAATATGCATATTATATAGGGTTTGTCAAAATTTTAACTAAATATGTTTAAATGTACTGAAAAATCTTCCACCCAAACATCTTGGGACAAGATTTTCACTTCATTGTATGGCAATTAGCAACTCTGTTTGTTTGAGTTAGGTATACAGATCGATTAATTGCTCACAGTGGTAGGGATGCTCAAACAAACAAAATAAAAAAGCCGAAGACATATTTCATCGGAAAAAATAATAATAATAATAATCAACATAAAAAATGTTTGTCTGCTAATTAAGATAATACAGTTCACAGACATTTACATACTCAAACTACAATGGTATATTCACATGGGTAAATAAAACTAGCTAAATACAACTAAAGAAAGTCCTATTACTTTAAAAAGAAATGAAAAAATATTACCATTGAATGACCAATCGAAATCTGATATAGTTACTTGAGTGCTCTTTTCAATCCATCTGTGACGGCTTCTTTTCTTGCTTTTTCCAGCGACAGCGCTTTGGATTTGAGGCCTTCGCTGACCCCGTATCCTACATCCTCATGAAATGAGCCATCCTATGGGGGAAAAACACTGAAGAATTTAGATGCTACTCACTATTCTGTACTTCTGTATTGTCAGAGCTCTTACCTTTAACTGGACCTTAATGAAAGCACTGACTCCAACATAAAACTTCCCATTGATCAGGTCCACAAAGTCTGGAACACAAGATTAAATAAGGTTGTGTTGATGCTTGACAGGTCAGTGTATCATTCAGTCATTCATTCATTTTCCTTCAGCTTAGTCCCTTATTTATCTGGGGAATGAACCGCCAACTATTCTGGCATATTTTTTAAGCAGCAGATGCCCTTCCAGCCGCAACCCAGTACTGGGAAACACGCATTCTCTCACATTCACACACGCACGCACTCATACCAATTTAGTTCATCCAATCAGCTATAACACATGTGGGAAACCAGAGCAGCCAGAGGAAACCCACGCGAACACAGGGAGAACATGCAAACTCCACACAATAATGCCAACTGGCCTAGCTCATGTTTGCCGTTTTATTTTGGTCAGGGCCAAACTAATGAAAACTAAATTTACATATATGAACAAACCATAAGTCTTAAAGTATAGTAATACAGGGCGTACTCACAATAGGTACAGTTGCCTTGAACAGTGCCAAAGCACGATTGTCCCCCCACCCTCATCGACCTGCACTCAGACTGCATTTTGCCTTCTGAACCTGAGTGTGTTTACGTCATCAATGATACGACTGTTCAGTTTAACAGGAAGCAGCACACTTGCTGGGGATGCAGTGACACGCAGTCAAACATTTTATCTGAACAGATCCAGCACTTTTGACACTCATAAATGATCATAAAAGTCCTTGTGCTGCAGGTATCAGGAGGTTTGCTGATGATGTAGCTGACATGCAGCGAGGGGTTTGCGTCTTTAATAAACTATGACAGTTTGTGTTCATTGACAAGTAAGAATGATTAATAAACTCATATGAAACAGTTACACATTAAAAGTCACATCTCGTCTTTAGTTTCGGGCTCAGGCATGCTTTGCACTCACACTACAAGCGTACTGCACCAAAGCCCAACCGAACCACGCTCTGGCACACCTCTTCCAACCGGCCATTTGAACCGCGCCTGGGCTGATTTGGAGCACTCACACTTGTCAAACGAACCGAAAACCGCACCTGGGCACGGTTCGGATAGCATAGTGTGAGTGCACCCTGTGTGTATGTACTTACCAACATTTTGTTGAGATATCGAGTGTGACCATCCATTGTACCCAAACATTTCATTGGCCAGGCTTATAACTTTGTGACCTTCGATGTAGCACACCTGCAAACACACAAAAACAAGGCAAAGAACACACTATTACGAATGTATGTTTCCGCCACCAGCGGAGTCTGAATCAGTGGTGCATTGAGACCCTTTTATCTAGAGCCACAAAAATACAGTTGATCATTAGCCCCCCTTCGATTTTTATTTTTTTATATATATATATTTCCCAAATGATGTTTAACAGAGCAAGGAAACTTTCACAGTATGGCTGATAATAGTTTTTCTTCTGGTCTTCTAAGTCTTATGTTTTATTTCAGCTAGAATAAAAGAAGTTTTAAATTTAATTAACCTGCCTAGTTAACCTAGTTAAGCCTTTAAATGTCACTTTAAGCTGTATAGAAGTGTCTTGAAAAGTGCCTTGATTCAGGGGGTTTAATAATTCTGACATCAACTTTAAGTATGTTAAAAAGAAAAAACTTGCTGAAAGAATCAAAAAGAACATTAAAATATTTCTAATACTATTTAAGTTATTGGCAATCTTGAAAATTGATTTGAACAGTCACCACTGACTAAACAAATGTTTTAAAAATAAAACGTTATTAAGGGTGGCATGGTGGCTCAGTGGTTAGCACTGTCACCTCACAGCAAGGAGGATGCTGGTTTGAGCCCAGGTTGGGTCAGTTGGCATTTCTGTGTGGAGTTTGCATGTTCTTCCCATGTCTGCGTGGGTTTCCTCTGGTGTAGTTTCCCCCACATTCCAAAGACATGCGCTATAGGTGAATTGAATAAACTAAATTGGCTGTAGTCTATGATTGTGAATCTGAGAGTGTATAGATGTTTCCCAGTACTGGGTTGCAGCTGGCCTGCAAAGGGATACGTAGTGTAAAACATGAATAAGTTGGTGGTTCATTCCGTTGTGGTGACCCCTGTTAAATTAAGGAACTTAGCCGAAGGAAAATTAATGAATGAATGAACTTAATTAATAAAATATAGATGCTGCCATCTTTCTAAAGTAACTTTTTAAATTAAATTTGGCCTCATATTTAAGGTGAGAATAGATATTTTGACCACCCGGACTACAAATTAAACATACATTCGTGACAATTAATATTTTGACTTTCTTTACTTTTCATGTCTGTCCTTCTGATTTAAAAAAAATATTTTAGCATTAGCATTTTACATTGCTGAAATGCAATTAATGATTACATCAATTACATTTCTTTTTCTCCACCTTGTTTTATAAACCTGGCATTCTTTTATTTTATTTTTTATTTTTTGGCTTATTAAATAACTGCTTTCTCTTTTGCATGTCACTTTAGATGCAAGCATCTGCTAAATATAAAAACGTGAATATCTTTAACTGGCAATGCTAAACACTGATAATTGTGTAAAAAAAAAAAACTTCACCTTTTGTCCTCCGCCAGCCTGTCTGGTGCTGATGTACTCAGGTCCGAGTTTCTGCCGCAGTGCATTCTGGACTGCCTGGTATTCCTCTGCACTGTATGAAAACTACATCAAACATACAGTCAGTCACTAATGCATTCTCAATTCTGGAAGTATCATTATATCAACATACTAGAACTCGTAGCTGCTCGAACTCAATTCTTATACCTGCCCAAAACACGTGTTTGTTGTATGAGGTTTCTTCTGCTCTTGCCTCCCGCTGCTATAATCCATGTGTGTGTGTTTTTGATGCCGAAAGCCGTCAGTGTCCTCTTTTAAGCGATGTTGTTGTTGCATAACACGAGAGGAGGTTGCTAAACTGCAACAACACAACGCGCTAACGTTAGTTTACACCCATAATGCGTTAATATCTTTCTGTTGCGCCGATAATATTAACATTTGACCGTTCAGTCACGGCTACTGTATGAACTTACTGATATATTGTGAAACGGACACCGGCATTAAACACACAACCTGATCTTGGATAAGCGTTTGAATAGCCCGCGTCAGGACGTTTACGTCGCCCCGCCCTGATTTCGTGCGTAATACGTCATAGAAACGGGGGAGCGCTTCAGGGCGTTTACGATAATCGCTTTTGTGTTTGATATCTATTTTTTTACAGTTTAAGGGCAGCGGTGCCCAAACTTTTTCGTTTGAAGGGCCAAAAACAGTATCATTTAGTTAAAAAATTATTAGGTAAATATCATCATCATGCCGTGGGCCAAAGGTAAATATACCAAATTATTCATTCATTTATTTTCTGTTCGGCTTAGTCCCTTTATTAATCCATGGTCACCACAGTGGAATGATCCGCCAATTTATGCAGCACATGTTTTACGCAGCGGATCCCCTTCCAGCTGCAACTAATCTCTGAGAAACATCCATACACACTCACTCACACTCATACACTACGGACAATTTAGCCTTCCCAATTCACCTGTACTGCATGTCTTTGGACTGTGGGGGAAACCGGAGCACCCGGAGGAAACCCACACGAACGCAGGGAGAACATGCAAGCTCCACACAGAAACGCAAACTGACCCACCCGAGGCTCGAACCAGCAACCTTCTTGCTGTGAGGCGACTACCTACTGAGCCACTGCGTCGCCCCGATACCAAATTATATTACATTAAAGTTGCCATGGGTAATTTCCTAATTTATTTCATATTATTTCAAAATAAACAGAAAACATCACTTTAAATTGCATTAACTAATGCAGTATAACTATTTAAACGATAAGTTATTGCAGTGAAAACATAATCACGTTTATAACACAGTGGAGTTCAATGCTGAATACACCAGACAAGCAGAATCTGCCTTTGATTGTGACTTGATTTGCTAACCAAAGTCTCTGCATTGTCGGATGACAGTATGTACATTAAAACAAAATCTGATTCATTTATACAATTTGATGGAAACATTTCATTTCAGTCAGCTTTTAACAATAAAACAAATAAAAAGTTACATTAAATTTAAATTGAGAATCTTGAAATGATCCCCATCATTCTCCCTCTCAGATGGGCTGGCGGGCCAAGGTTACCATGGGCCAACTTTGGCCCGAGGGCCCTAGTTTGGGCATCTCTGGTCTTAAGGGTTGAATCGGTTTGAATGTTCATCTGTTTGTTAGAAATGGTAGATTATTGTTTCACTGCATTCGTTATTTCAGAATTAAAGTAAATATGTGCTTACGTGTTTTTTTTATCTAAAAAAAGGTCAAATAAAAAACAGGATATTTGAAGTCCAGTCTAATGTATAATTTAATTACTACCTAAATTATTGTCATTATAGCATAACATTACATTAAAGCATGTTATAGTTCTTATTGTGAACAATTCATGTGTGCACTTCCAAAAATATCCATAAATTGGCAGTTTTCTGTATTTTGTGATTCATGTATTTATTTCCTCCTGTTTATTTATGCTTTTGAATTGGATTAGGGCACCTTGATCTTTCTTCTGACAACTTTTAACCTTGAAAAACTCGAAAAAGTGACTTATTAACATCTTTAATAGTTTAAAGTGATATATTGTCTTTGTTGGTGTTGTATATTACGATACAAAAACCTAGCAATAAACTGCCAGCACATTTTCTGTTATTTTACAGACTTGTTTCTCTATATATTAGTTCTTATAGATTATATATTTTCAAACTACTAAAATGTCGATAAAAGTCACTGTCAAACTTTAGAGTTGAATTTTTGACGTCAAAAATCGACAGCAGAGATCAATAATGCAATTCACAAGCCTAAATAAATGGAAAACACTTGTAAATCACAAAATGCAGAAGCTGTTATTTAACAGATATGTTTTACAGTGAGCATGTTTATTTATGTTCAATTCATAAAGAAACATTTAAGGGTTTTACACCACAAGTGTACTAAAATTTAAATTTTTTCCTATATTTTAAAAAGTTTTGCATACAAATGACAACCATAGCTGTGTTTCCATTCCCCATCAGATTGTGCAAACTGACATTACAAATTCACAATATTTCTAATAAAACCCATCAACTCCCATATATTGCAAATATTTTGTCATCCCATATCGTTTTCAAGCAATGGAAAAGGTAATATTCAGCAAAACTGATATGGAAATATTTCTTTTGCTTTTTTTTTACCAGTCATTTATGTAAAAGTCACACTATCATTCTTTAAAGATATGGCTTTGTGTTTATTTAAAAACTGGCTCCCTGGCATGATGGAGCAGGTAATACAAGCAGCAATATGGCATTGCACAACTTAAAAAAGGTTTATTTGTTCATCAAAAAATTCTGAAACCACAGTTTCTCTGTCACAGACTATTACCTCTTGATTGTCTGCACTTGCTCTGTGTTAAAATCTACAGTGCAGCCGGAAAGATTTCATAGCGCTTCACTTTTTCCACATTTGTTATTTTACAGCCTTATTACAAAATGGATTAATTTGATTTATTTCCTCAAAATTCTACACTCAATAGCCCATAATGACAATGTGAAGACAGATTTTTTTTAATTGTTCCAAATTTATTAAAAATAAAAAAGCTGAAAAATCACATGTACATAAGTATTCACAGCATTTGCCTTGAAGCGCTTAATTGAGCTCAGGTACATTCTGTTCATTCTCATTCTTGAGATGTTTCAGCAGCTTAATTGGAGTTCACCTGTGGTAAATTCAGCTGATTGGACATGATTTGAAAAGGCATACACCTGTCTATATAAGGTCCCAGGGTTGACAGTGCATGTGAAAGCACAAACCAAGCGACAAAGGAATACAAAGGAAGACAAAGGAATTGTCTGTAGACCTCCAAGACAGGATTGTCTCAAGGCACAAGACTGGGGAAGATTACAGAAAAACTTCTGCTGCTCTGAAAGTTCCAATAAGCACAGTGGCCTCCATCATCCGTAAGTGGAAAATGTTTGGAACCACCAGGACTCTTCCTAGAGCTGGCCGGCCATCTAAGCTAAGTGATCAGGGGAGAAGGGCCTTAGTCAGGGAGGTGACCAATAACCCGATGGCCACCCTGGTCCAGCATTCTTCTGTGGAGAGAGGAGAACCTTACAGAAGGACAACCATCTGTGCAGCAATCCACCAATCAGGCCTGATTGAAGTCAATGCCAGTCGTTACGTTTGGCAAAAACAAGGCACCGCTCATCACCAGGCTAATACCACCCCTACAGTGAAGCATGGTGGTGCTTCAGAGTGCTCTTGACCTCAGACTGGGGCGACTGTTCATCTTCCAGCAGGACAATGACCCAAAGCACTCCGCCAAAATAGCAATGGAGTGGCTTTACAACAAATCAGTAAATGCCCTTGAGTGGCCCAGCCAATGCCCAGACCTAAATCCTATTGAGCATCTCTGGAGAGATCTGAAAATGGCTTTACACCGTCGCTTCCCATCCAACCTTATAGAGCTTGAGAGGTACTCCAAAGAGGAATGGGCAAAAATTCCCAAAGACAGGTGTGCCAAGCTTGTGGCATCATATTCAAAAAGACTTGAGGCTGTAATTGCTGCCAAAGGTGCATCAACAAAGTATTGAGCAAAGGCTGTGAATACTTGTGCACATGTCATTTTTTCAGGTTTTTTTTTTTTAAATAAATTTGCAACAATTTCAAAAAATCTTTTTTCACATTGTCATTATGGGGTATTGTGTGTAGAATTTTGAGGAAATACATGAACCCCATGCCTTTGGGGTCATCTGATGGCAATTGTCTATGGTGTGAAGATACAAGATGTGCAGCACCTGAAACTACGGATACTGGAAGCCTGTGCTGGCATTTCTCCTGCGATGTTGCTATCAGTGTGTGAAGAGTGGGAGAAGAGGATTGACAATCCAACACAATGGGCAGCACATTGAACACATTTTTATAAGTGGTCAGAAACTTGTAAATAACTCATGAAAGAATAAAGTTATCTTAAAACCAAGCACACCATTGTTTTTCTTGTGAAATTCCCAATAAGTTTGATGTGTCAAGTGACCCTCTTCCTATTGAAAAAATTAAAGTTGGATCCAAGATGGGCGACTTCAAAATGGCCACCATGGTCACCACCCATCTTGAAAAGCTTGCCCCCTCACATATACTAATGTGCCACAAACAGGACGTTAATATCACCAACCATTCCCATTTTATTAAGGTGTATCCATAAAAATGGCCCACCCTTTACAACAAAAAAAGCACGCACACAACAAACAACATTTTCAGAATATACTTATTTGGTTCCCATAAAACAAAATAACCAAATATGAACCAAACAGGAACCATTACAGTTTAAAGGAACCTATTTTACCCCGTTTTACCCCGTCTTCAAAAAGTGTCTGTAAAGTTTCAGCTCAAAACACCCATCAGATCATTTATTAGACCTTTCAGAATATTGGATTTCTGCTCTGAACACAATGTAGCAGTTTTTGTGGCCTGTGCCTTTAATGCTAGTTCTCCCCGCCCACCGTTCCCACATGCCTGTCTGAGTGTGCCTCAATCTCCTGCTGTGTCAGATAAACAGCACAGTGACAGACATGAAGGAAGCGGATCTCATGTAACGTTTGTGAGAAATACTGCAGTAAAAACTTTACCAAATTATTATTTGATGTGTTTGTTGAGGAGTTGCAACGATGAGTCGCACACAATGTCTTTACAAAGTTCATGCACGCACACACACAGTGTACGCGTTTAACTTTGCACTGTTTTAGCACGGCAAATGTGACAGGATATACATTAATATTTACTGCTGTATGGATATCCATTATGTTACTGTACAAAATAAACCTGATTTAACGTCCACAAACTGGGATTGACGTGTCTTCTTTTACATTGTACTGACATGCGGCTGTGTTGATAAAGTAAATCTGAAGTAATTCGCTGAATTCATTACAAACATGCACTGTTTTAAAAATGTTTTAAACTTGTAAAACTCATTTTTGATCACATTTAATGATGATTGATGATCACAGAGAGCATAACAGATCTTTTAATCCCTGTAATAATAGTAGTAATAAATGTTACTTCAGAGACATGTTAATATGCGGCTGTCAATCAATTCGGTGGGCGGGGAAAACCGCACTCCTATGTCACGTTGTGGTGGGCCTCTAAATGGAAGGAATTTGGATCCTATTTTAACATCAGGAAATTAAAAAAAGAGATTTATTGTCTTTATATAACCCCAATCTGACTGTGGACACACTATACCCACACAGTTTTTTCCAAACAGCTTACAAAAGATGATTTTCATCATATGTGCCCTTTAAATTCCTATGGGGAAAAAATGAATGGAGGAATACATTGAGAAGAAACACTGCTGTAATAATGTAAGACCTCTAATGGATAATTGTATTTAAAACACATTTATTTGAATTCTATACTCCACCTCTTCAAGATTATTTATTGGTTTGCAAAAGAACATCCCTGTCACTGTCAACTCAGCAGGGATTATCTCAATCTAAATACGGGATCCGAATAAAGATTGCAGTCTATTTGCAGGCTGCAGTCACTGATTGGATTGAATATGGATTGAGCATTAAACATTGAGCTCATAAAGCATTTCCTGCCTTCGCTTTTATTAAAGATGAGCTTATCAACCACGAGACCCTAGTTTAAATGAGCATTTTTTGGTTTCATTTCAAGCACATTTTGACCCTTCGCACAATGGCGCGCGCGCACGTGTTTGGGCGTGAACGCGCCCACAGTCTGGACTGGCGTCTGGTCAGACAGTCTGCAACTCGGGAAGAAGCGAATAGGAGGGGCGTGAATTGGGGATGCCACAGGAATGATCCATTAACCCCGCACAGCCCACATCCGCATGTATGGATTAGTTTCCCCCGAAGTGTAATCCATCATCTTTATTGTATCCGCGCGCATTGAACTTCCTTCAGTATCTCCGACTGCTCACATTCACTTTGCACGCGGAGCACATGACGGTGAGTTCAAAGATTGTTACCGTTTGCGTGGAGTCTGAAAATAAATCGGGGTTTAATGTAATGTTTCGTTTTCCCTCGGATGAATGGTGCATTGTTGCGGTGTTTATAAATAACAAACGTGCCATGTTCACCACAAGGTACATTGAGTACCCAGTGCGTCAATCCAGCCATGAATAACTTACAGCTAATACTGATGGAATATGTGAGCAACTGAAAATGATGCGGATTGTTTGATCACTGACTATGTTTACTGTGCGTTTAAGCGATATTGGTCAGTCCAGCGTGGAAAGAGATGCCCTTTCCTCTCAGATATCCTTCTCGGGTTTTACCCAGACGTTGTCGTTTTACCTGTCTGCACTTTAGAAAGGGAAATGGACTCCTCCTGCTCCGGTAAAACACCGTGGCGCGTGTTCTGGCACGTTCACCGAACAAAGGGAAACTGACGCGATGCTTCAGGGAAAGTGGAACATAAAGCAAAGTCACGTATTTAGGTCGAGGCTGTTGAGATGCGTCTGTGTTCTTTTAGGAGCCTAGAAAAAGCTCTTACGGCCGCGTGGGCAAATGATGACAGCCTGATGCAAGACAAGTCTTTTGTTGTAGTAGCCTATTTCTTTTGCGATGCTCTTTTCTAGATGCCCCGGCAGGGGGCGCGAGCTGTGTTGTGTTGCTGAGGAACACATGGAGAATGAATAACGTAAACAAGCACATCGATCCGTTATTTAACGGCAACCGAGATGAATGAGACGGGCGTTACGGAATTTTCGGTGAAAAAGAGTTCATATTTGTACAAATTGGTTATAATACGACCTAATTTTCTAGAGTTTTTTGCCATGTGCTATCATTGCGGGAGTTTGTAAAATTTAAAGGGAGAGTTCTGCCAAAATATAATTACATTTTTTGCACACACACCTCCTCATTTCGTTCAAAACGAAATGTTTTAAAGACTGTGTTGGCCACCTTTATCTTTGAAAAAATATTAAATGGAAACTGCTGGTGCTGCTGTCAAACGAATGACCCCATTCAGACAGATTCGTAAACAAATGGATAAACCGACGTTATTTAAACGGTGTTTTGTTATTTCATATGAAGTAACATCGCAGTGTTTCTTACAAGCGATTATGGATGAATGTCCATGTGCCCCTCATAATGTTTAATCAAATTAATTTCCCCTCTTGCCATACAAAAAGAAAATCCTTTCTTTATGACGTGTACACTGGCGTGAGGGTGGAGCAACCTGTCACTCACATCCGAGATATTACAATCTGAAACAAATCAGTATTATTCCAAGGGTGGTTTTAAAATAATATTACTTGTATCCTTTGCTTGTTTGATGATGCAGGAAATATTATTTCGTTAGAAAAATTTATAACATATCACAGTCCCAACTCCTAAAGAATTTAACAAAGCAATATCGCCCGGTTTAGTTCACCTAGTTAAAAGTCACTCTAGATTTAATCCAAGGAGCCCAGTGTATATTCTCCTTTGCTATTAGAATGTGTTAGTCTGTTAGATAAGAAGTGTAACAATAGGTTTGTGCGTCAAATTTTTCAATTTAAAAGGAAAATTTCTACTAACGGAAAGTTTTACTGGATGTCCTTGGTTGAGTGTATAGACTGGCTTTTACCTGAGAAATATTGCATTTCCAACAAAGCAAAAGAAATGCATTATAAAATTTGACATAAAATTTATCCAGTAAATTCTAGTATTTCTAAATGTTTGGACATTGACAACTCCTGTTCCTTCTGCAAACAAGCAGAGGAGATATTAGTATGTATGTTTTTAATTGTCCAATTTCCATATATTTGATTCTGCCAATTGCTTTTGTCTAAAATACATAATTTTTTATCATAATAACCCAAAAGATAAACCCCTGAAACACATTATAATTTTTTTAAATATTTTATATGGCAAATTTTTCATTCACAAACATAAATTCGCAAATTATTACCCACCCTTTGCTAATTTTCCTAAAATCACTTCGTCTTATTAAGAATAAACAAACCTAAGATTCCTCAATTTTAGTTGCTTTGGTTGTTTAAGTGTCATTGTAATTTCATTTATTTGTGTAATTTTGTTTGTTTAATTTAGTAATTATATTTTCCCTTCCTGTCTAATGATGAGTTATTTGTATGCATATGTGATTATATTTTTTCTTATGACTATGTATATTATTGACATTTTAAAGATTTATCTGTGAACTCTTGGACTTTCTGATGTTCTTATCAGTTCAAGCTATAAAAAACAAACAAAAAAACCTGTCACTCACATGAGTTCAGCAAAATGTGAACCGCACCAATCCTGTTAATTCTAGAAAGACAAATCAAATCTTTTTTTATTCAAGAATCATTTTGAAGATGTCAAAAGATATCACAATTTCAGTTTTATGCCTACTTTGGTGGGTGGAAGGTCACCTTTTTCAGCAGTTTGCTTTTCATCCATTCATGCTTTAGTTAGATTAAATTACATATAATTTATTAATTTTTGTGTATTAATTGATAGCATTTTGAAGAATAATAAGATGATTCTGACCTACAGTAATCTCTGATTGGCTATTTCAACAGACCTGTAAAAAGGTGAATTTACCTGAATGATGATAAGTTTGCATACCTGGTTGTTTGACCAATAAATGTATGATGAAAGATCACATTTACTGTTTACTGCTTAAAGGCACAATATCTAAGATTTTTTCATTACAATATTCAAAAAACATTGTGATATATTTTGCTGACCTATGCACTTCCATTATCCCAAATGTTTCAAAGAATGTTCACTCTAGTGAAATAAACAATTTTAACAAGTAACACGGACCGAGTCCTGTGTCCTCATTCTAATGAGGTCAAACATTCAACAAATTTTGGTTAGGTTTTATAGAAAACAGAAAATCACCAAAGATGCTTTAATATGTTGTGCGTTTTATTAGACTGCACAGAGCAGCATCATAACAGAATCCTAAACTGTTTTTAGTATGATAAAATAGCTCTGTAATGTAATGAAGATCACAACTCCCATGATTCCACACTCAGTCACGACATTATCAAAATACGCTCTTATTTGTCAATAGACACTGTCTATTCTCAAAATAAAATATATTGTGTTCAAAAGGGAAAAAAGTTTTAGTTTTTTACTCATTTAAAAAGAATATATTAAAGAGTAGTAATCACAATATTGTGAAACCGTGATACTTTTGTCCAAGGTTATCATACCGTCAGAATCTTATACTGGCCCATGCCTAGAATGGATGACGCATTTGCTGCAAAAGTGCAGAATTCATCTCAATTGCATCTACGGCACAAGTTCAAATAAATGATCTCAAGCAAAAATATTACGTTAGGAAAAAACATCCTATGAGTAAACTAGAGCAAGTGATGTGGTGCTCAGTGTTTGGTGTAAATTAGGGCTGGGCGATTAATCGAAAGGTAATTGAAATCGACATTCAGAACCTATAATCGATCAAAGTTTTCCAAGTCAATTTTTTCAGTTACTTTCCCTACCATGTGTGGAGTCACATGACCGCATTCTGTTAAGGCTGATTTATGCTTATTATATTATTATTTATACTTCTTATATTTTTATGATTCTGCCAAGCGCACACGTACAGTCCAGCGCAGCCTTCACATACACGCGCACCTCTCAAAAAAAAACGTAGTTACACATCACAACTGTTACAACTACATGTTACTATCACAAAACCTGTCACTATATGTAACTTGTAAACTATAAGGTCAAAAACATAAAATAAATAAAATAATCGTTCATTAATCTTTTATTAATAGAGATTTTGATTTTAGGCCAAATTGCCCAGCCTTAGTGTAAACCCAGGATTACGTTGTCTATTAGTAGCCTTTATAGGGTCGCACACCAGATGCGCTGCTCGGCGGCTGCACGATTCTGGCTAAAATGAGAATCACGATTTTGTATATGTAAAATAAAGGTTAAAATGAGTAGGCTATTATGATTATTAATTCTCAAACATATAGTGAAACAACAGTTATATTATTAGGCCTATATATAGGTCTACTGATGATTAAAATGCTAAATTTTATATAGACTTGGAATGGTGGACTTGACTAGACTTTAACCAGTTAAACTCTGTGCTGTCATTGACTTGCTCTTTAAGATTTAAAGGGCTGGCATTGCACCAGACCCCCTAAGTGGTTTCGTGTGAAAGTGTAGAAGCTATATTTTATGCACATATGCATCACTTTGGTTTTTATCCTACTGTACAAAGGTTATTTACACTTAAATACACAGTATTTTGGATACCCGAGCTGGGTATTGAACATTGGTTCATTTTCATATTTTTCATATGGTTCATATATGACACATGTACAAGTTATAGCTCAAATGAAAGCCTTTGTCGGTGCCTATACGGTTCTTTTTACTGAATTATATTCTAATATCAAACAGTTGTCGAATGAATCGCGGTGTTTCCATGGCGCAGAAGTGAAAACAATACATTTATGATCAATAAGCAGCCCCAGATAGCACAGACAGCTGTCATCTCTTACCTTATGCAGTGGGCTTCAGGGCCATTTCTCCTCTGTTTTTGAGGTGATGTGCATAAGTATTCTTTTTATATGTCTGAAGTGATCCAAACACAGTGAATTATGTTTGATCAAACAAAAGAATAGTGAAATATGAAAACAATGATCGGTCCCTGTGGCTTGTATAGCACCTCTCATCAGTTGGAATGCAATAACTTTTGCATAGATTATGGTAGAGACATTTTTCTTTTTTCCTATGATTACAGACATGTGCAGGAACCACCAAAATTAATTACAGCAACCTAGACCACACAGAACCTAAAAGATACACTTTCAAATTTGAGTTTATAAAAAAAAAATACAAAAAGCACCTCTTTTTTAGGTGTTTATTATAACACAGACAACATATACAGTTATTTTAACACTTTCAATAGTGTTTTATGAAAATTCAAAGGGTTTTCTTTAAAATGATACCAAATTTTTGCATTTACACCTCTGCATGTGGATTTGGGAAGCTTTTAAATTTGGGTAGGCAAAATCCAGGCGGAAATCCCAAAATAGCACTGGAGTTTAAGTGGTTAAATATGTCCTGGTCGTTAATGTCAGTAAAGTGATGACATCAGAATACAACTATTCATAATTCTAAAGTTGAATTATTATGTTTGAGACATATGCTTGCCATTTGTCATTGACAACATTATTAGACCATTTTCTTTCACTGGTAAAGTCAGACATTTGTCATTATCAGATTCCCTCGTGCATTATATTCAGCATTATTTAGGCTAGAGTAGTTATCTAATCTAACTCTAATATGCGATATGATCATTTAAATGATGTGCTCGCCGGTTTCACTTTAACTGGCGAGTGCGCTCATGTCATGGCTGCTGCTGTCACATTGAGGAAAAAAAAACATACATGGAAATCATACTTCCCGCGTGGCTTCCAAACGATCGCTCTGTGCAACAAGCTGAACTTTATTTACAACTTAATTACTTGTTATTCACAGCCTTTGCAGGTTCTGTTCACTAAAGTATACATCATTCGCGAGCACGCATGCATCCTCTTAGTAGTAAACAAACAGTGTGTCAGCTCATGCTCGATTTCGCAGCCACGAGTACATCATTACATTTAGACAGAAATCACATTTTTGGGTAAATTATACCTTATAAATATAGTTTGTGACACTTTTAACGTATTAAAACAACGTGGAGACTTGTGTGACCGTCTTTACGCTTCTCCCGAAAATGAAAATATAATTGGCTGAATCGTAGAGATGCTGAATTAAGATCGTGTGGGGGGTCGAATCAAAATCGCGATCTTTTTTCGATTAATCATGCTGCCCTAGTACCCACGCCGGCGCCGCAAGTCGTGGCTGTCCGCGGCGCCCAGCTATGACTCAGGACACTGTTCATATTTCTGCCGCGCCATCTAAATAATTTCATATAAAATAAAGTTTGAATTTGTGTCTGGTGTGCGATACTTCAAATTGTTATGTGTGCGCCATGACGCAGCACTGAGCGGCAAATCCGGAGTAAGGCCCTGTCCACACAAACAGGGATTTTCAAAATCAGTTTTTTTTAATGCGGTTTGGCCATTTGTCTACACGAAAATGCCATATCAGACGACTGAAACTGAAACTTTCTAAAAAGGCTTGGTTGAAGATTTTGCAAAATTTTGGGTACAGTGTGATCATGTGGACACTACAATCAGTGTTTTTGCCTCATGACACGAGCATGCGCACTGTTTTGTCTTTTTTGATTGGCCAACATGGCTAGGTTCACACCAAACGCAGACGATTCGATTGTGAATTCCACATGTTCACAGCAAATGTATCACATATTCTGAGTCGCTCGCACCATGGAACCATAATACGTATCAATTAATTTGTTTTGACTTGTATGCAATGTACGCATACAAATACTTAATTCAGTGTTTGGTGTGAGCCCAGCATAAAAAGCTTTTATCGCCACCTATTGGCTCGGCATGCCCTCGACATGCAAACAGCTTTTGTGTTTTCATGTGGACAGAGAGTTTTTTTTCCATGAAAAAGGCAGGGAAATCTTAATTTATAGAAACACATGGCCGAAATGTGTCGGATTCAGACTGACAACTCAATATTTTTTCAGCACAAAACCATTGGGGATGGGGTGTGGGTTAAATGTATATTTATATTACCTTATTGTTTTTGGTATAATTTAGCAGGTCAAGCTCCCTGGAAATCAGTTCAATCTGTCTGACAGTTACAATCCTGCTTTAACACACTGCTCATTATGTCTCCTCCTTGCTTTATTTGTGTTATCAGAAGCAACAGAGATGTTCTGAATGAAAAGAGGATCTGGCAGCCTTTGGATAACAATGCTGGAGAACTTGAGCGGAGGCCACAGCGATCGACCCTCCTCTAGATCCTCCTCCTCCTTCAGCTTCTCCAGCCTGTTCCCTCTGCCGCACCGCCTTCACATGGATGGAAGCAGTCATCCATTCAGGAGGTACAGCAGATGTTGCGAACGGAGCCATTAACACATTCACATCCGCCTATACATACTCACATCCTGTTATTTGTTTGTGATGTCCTGTGGTTTCCTTTGTTAACTTCTACCCTAAACAAGCCACATTCAGAAATATACCAGTGTGACCAACTGTTGAGGAGACCCTGTTTGTGTTTGTGATGAAAAACTGACTCATTTCCCGGAACCAGAAGGAGTTGAAATGAATGTCAGATCAATGAGTGTTGACAGGAGCTGGGGGAAATGGATCAAATTTTTCCAGGCTAAAATCAATAGACAACTGTCAGTGCCATACATGATACACGCTATGAAAGCTAATAGATTTATTGATTTTTTTTATGTAAGAATATGCAAGCAAAATACTGTTATCATTTATTATTGCATTATTATTATTATTATTATTATTATTATTATTATTATTATTATAAGTAAATGTTATATGCTGGGCAGATTAATCGCATACAATATAAAGGTTTGTATTTACATAATATTTGTTGTGAACTGTGTATAATTATTATCTCTATATATAAATACAAAAAGATTTTAATCTGCGATTATATATTGTGATATGTATAGAACTTAACTTCAAGAGTTGAATAATTATTTGTATTTGAATAATTTTAGATTGATTGGGACGATTCTGTAGCGGAGTACATATGCTTAAAATATAAAAAACAATCTACAAGCGTAGAGACATTCAATAAATAAAAAGATACAAATTAAATAAACAGCATTTTATTGTTTTCCAATGAGTTGAACTGTATTCCGGTGTACAGTAATTGAATAATCAAATATAAGGGCCTCAAAAAACACTTGCAACATGATAAATTATAATTGAGACTATATATATATATATATATATATATATATATATATATATATATATATATGTGTATATGTGTGTGTATATGTATGTATATATGTATGTATGTGTATATATATGTATATATGTATGTATGTGTATATATGTATGTATGTGTATATATATGAACAATATACATATAAACAAATAAACAAAAATCTTAAAAAATATCTAGTAAAATATTTACTGTCATCATGGCAAAGATAAAAGGAATCAGTTATTAGAAATGAGTTATTAAAACTACTATGTTTAGAAATGTTGAAAAAATCTTCTCTCCATTAAACAGAAACCATGGAAAAAAATAAACGGGGGTTAATAATTCTGACCGCAACTGTATATATTTGTTCTATTGTATTTTCTATTATAAATGCATTAAATAGTTCAATCTAAATAAATATACACAAATTGTTTGACTATATGAACATAATACTAAGTATACTGTTTTACCTAAATATTATATAAATAAATTGTATTGTATGGTTTTATATAAATTATATTATAAATATATATCTCTGCAACGTTCAGTTTTAGTACAACCAACAATGAAACAAAGCTCATGATTTTGATGTTCAGCAGCTCACACTGAACAGGAGCCGCCGCCTGTCACTCCCTTGCACGGGGAGTGAGAAAGAAAAGGGAGTTTTTGTGTTGCATAACCATTAAACAAGATCAATGTATCCTTGTGTGTGTGTGTGTGTGTGCATGTATGCGTTTTACAGAGAGAGAATGAGTGAGTGAGGAAAGGATGGAAATGTAATGTCAGGAGGAAGGAAATTGATTGCTCAACAATAAAACTGTAGTTTCCTCCATCTGCATCTGTCAAGCTCCTCCTCTTCTCTCACTTGTTGTTGTTGTTGTTGTCGCTCTAGACTAACTGTACTGTACGTGTGTTTATTGCTCTCTTTGCACCATGAGGACTCTGTACCGGCTGAAGTTGGTCAGTTCTCCAAATCTGAGTCAGCTGGGCAAAAATGAGAAGGCTTCACTGGAGGAGAGAGGATCAGGTCCAAACGCCACATGGAACAGGTTAGTGGGTGTTTAATAGGCAGCTTATTTCATAACAGAGATGCACATTTATGATTGTCACTAAACTGGGCTGTTTTTCACATCCAAAGCAGTACTATAGAAAAGTATATTTTAATAGTAATAAGTCATATTTGATATAGTTTTTTGCTAAATTACTTAATTCAGTTTCTTTTCTCCCCTATAAATAATATATATTTTATATTACTTAAAACATGTTATTATTATTATTATTATTATTATTATTATTATTATTATTATTATTATTATTATTATTATTATTATTATTATTATATTGTTGATGTTGTACAATTATAGTAAATATAATATTGTTTTATTAATTTGTGTTCATTGTATGCCAGTTAATATAAAATATAAAATTTTATCCTATATAGTACATAATTATAGTATATAAAGCATAAAATAGAAAATATTAATACGTTTTTAGTTTACTCACTAAAATTATAATTTTTAAAAAACAATCATTTTTCAACGTATGTTTTATTTAACATAATTTTTACGTATTTTATTTTACTTAATATTTTACATATTTATTTTAATAATATTATTTTATTAATTGGAAACAAATTTAGACTATTTTTAAGCTGATTTGTTTTTGTTTTGTTTTTACATTGGTATATTATTTTAATCATATTTCTTTAATCTTTACTGTAATGCATCTGTGTTGTTTTACTCTTGTTTGTTTGGTATCCTCTTTGCTTTTCATACTTAATTAATTAAAATGCATCTGTTTGGAAAAAGTGATCTTATTAAAAAAATGGCACACAGAACAGGCTTACATGTGTTTTATTTGCATGTCATAAACATCTGTGTCCGTCATTTTATTGCAGCATTCACAACGCAGTTATTGCTGTTTTTCAAAAGAAAGGACTGGCAGACAATGAACTCTATACACTCAACGAAGGCGTGAGGTGAGTAAAAAAACAAGAGACTGAGCTTATGTTTATTTTCATTAAAAATGGATAGTAGGTTTTGTGAATAATTAATTGTAGTATAATAAAGTTGTCTGTGTGCAGCAGTGTCTAAAATGTAAAATGTCTGAGGATCACATTATCAGGACTGAACAGTTGTCAGAGGACGCATGGTTTCAGTTTGCTGTTACGTAACTATTAAAATTGTGAAGCAATAACAACCGCAAAAAAAAAAAAAACGTATTTCACCCCAAAATATAAGGAGCTATATTTGATATTTTTTTTATCCTAATTAAGTATGTTTTCCCCCTTATTATTGTTACAGCAAGTCTATTTTACTTCCTAATATTTGAAACCTTATTTTAAATAAAGTAATGCTTAGGTTTATGCCAGAACTGTGTATATATTTATTTATTTATTTATTTCTATATATATATATATATATATTAGTATTATAATATATTGTTTGTGCTTTGATATACAGTGCTCAGCATATATAATTACACTCCTCACAAATCTATCTTTTCATATCAAATTCATATCTTTAATAGGAACCTTACAATTTTATATTTGTGCATATACATTAGATTAGTCAGTACTGAAGCCAAATCTGGAGCTAATCTAACAAATAACTTACGATAACGGTTCAAAAACTAGTACAGCCAATTTTATATGTTAGAGAAAAATATTAAATACAAATTTTAAAAAAAGAGGAAAAAAATCAAGAGAAGCAAAACATTTAAGAATTTAGTTGAAATTTTTTAGGTTGTAATTTTTTTTGCAATATTTTGCTTGAATTTAATTGTATTATCTTTCAATTTCAAAATCTGTTTTGTTTAAATCACAGATGCCAAACTAGGGCCCTTGGTAACCTTTGATTTGACCCGCCAACCAATCAGAGAATAGATAGACAAATGATGGGGAAGGTTGGGGCGAATCCCTCAAAACAGAAATCGACTGTCATTTATAATTTTACATAATCTTTTGTTTGTTTGTTTATTTGTTTAATTGCTGAGCTACAAAAAAGCTAAACTAAAATTCAATGTTTCAATTAAATGTGAATAAATCAGATTTTTAAGAGGTCATGAAACCCTAAAACACATTTTCTTTTAGATGTTGACCGATATATATATATATATATATATATATATTCATTGTGTTATAAATGAGATTGTTTCAGTACATTGTCAAATGTTATATATATATATATATATATATATATATATATATATATATATATATATATATATATATATATATATATATATATATATATATATATATATATATATATATATATATATATATATATATAAATATAAATATATATATATATATAAATATAAATATATATATATATAATCACTGATACGATTAAAGTATTTTTTTTCTATATTTTTTTTGCGGACATGGCAACTTAAATGTAATACAGTTTGGTATATTTAGCGTCGGCCCATACACGTTATACACATTGTGTATAATTATATATGTATATGTGTGTGTGTATATATATATATATATATATAATAAACATCATTATTATTCAAATTTTAATAAAATTTAAGAAAAGCATAGAAAAAATGTATATTTTTGGAATTACATAAAAGATTTTTACATTATTTCAAGTAAATACTGTTTCTTTCATTTTTAATTGTAATTAATGTGAAACACTGTAAAGCACTGAAATAGAAAAGCAATTTAAATACTTGTAATCATTTATTGCAATATATTACACAATAGTACTGTTTTACCTATTTGTGAGAACTACATGTACATATGTACAGTGCTCAGCATATACAAGTGCACCCCCACAAATCTCTCATTTAAATTAATATTTTCTATAGGAAGCTTTACAATATTAAATTTGTGCATATACATTAGATTAGTCAGTACTGAAGCCAAATCTGGAGCTAATTTAGCAAAATAGTTTACCGTAATGGTTTAAAAATACTAAATAAAAATAGCAAATATCAAGAGAAACAAAAAATATATACAATTTTGTTGAAATGTTGTAGTTTGTAATTTTTATTGTATTATTGAAATGTCCTATCTTTCATTTTCTAAGGATGTTCTGTGCCTAAAATAATATTTTAGTAAATATATCTGTTTAAGAAACAATTTTAGTTTAAATGCACCAATATATATATATATATATATATATATATATATATATATATATATATATATATATATATATATATATATAGATAGATAGATAGATAGATAGATAGATAGATAGATAGATAGATAGATAGATACATAGATATAACCCATATTCACTGAGAAATTCATAAAAATATTCATTTTCAAAATGAGGTGTGCTCAATTATGCTGAGCACTGTCAATAATTTCAAATCAAATGCTTGTTGTGAAAAATTTGTCTGTAATTTCTCTCTTTTTCTTCAGGCAGCTATTAAAAACTGAGCTGGGCTCGTTCTTTACAGAGTATCTTCAGGTGAGATTTGTTCTGATATGTCTGATGTGTTTGTTAATTGTAAATAAAGTAATTTCCTCTATGTTTTTTTATTATCAGAATCAACTTTTAACTAAAGGCATGGTCATTTTACGGGACAAAATAAGGTTTTATGAAGGTATTTCTTCTATTTTAAAAACAACACATTCTGATACAATTGTACCTTTTATTTATACAATTTCAGCATTATACAGTATTTCACAAACAATGCAGACACCTTTTTTTTTCTTCTTCTTCTGGATAAAAAAAAAATAGGTCAGAAGTTACTGGACTCTCTGGCTGAGACATGGGACTTTTTCTTTTGTGATGTTCTCACCATGCTTCAAGCCATCTTTCACCCCGTCCAGGTACAGTCCAGTCATACTGTGAAATAAGCTGATAGACAGCAGGTACAGCAGTCGTGTGAACTAGATATCTGGAATTGACCAAACATTAGTATCGTGGTATTTTTGGTTTAAATAAATGTAACATAAAAACCATTAATAGATGACAACATATGCCTGTCATATGGGGTCTTTACGTGCTATCAGAAATGCTGGACTTCCCACTTATGAAGTTGTGAATTCAACCCTGTGTTGTTGTTAAAGTATAAACCATATAAACACTTAACCAGAACTAGATCATCAAAAAAAGTTCCAGAATTAACCCGTTCACACATACGGTCACACGGTGTGATTTGTAAATATTCTGAACTATTTTTGTTATATAAACTGTTGTTATAGAAACTAGCAATGTTGTGTCAAATTTTTGTTTGTTTGAGCTACTGTAGGATTCGCTCGCATGCAGATTATTGGACAAATAACACTTGCTTAAATTATATTAGTCATCTATAACATGTTATACAGCAAAAGCCTTTACTTTTTTTGCTTTCATAACCATTAAAACTGCATTATAGTAAACTTCATCACACATTCAGTCCTTTGATTTATTAAATTTGACATTTGTTTTGCAAAGGGAGTGACAGAGGCCACGTTTACACTGTCAGGTCTTGATGCCCAATTCCGATTTGTTGCCTATATCTGATTTTTTTGGCTGTTCGTTTACTCGTTCTTGTGACCCATATCTGATTCATGTTTACACTTGCCATTCAGTTTACGACGTCGCGTATGCGTAAAGGCGGGTTCTAGCATCTGTGCCACAATAGCCACAATGGAAGAAATTGTCTTGCTTTTACCGCTGCGAAATATGCAAAGTTCGCCCAACTTTAAAGGGGTGGTCTAGAATGTAATTTTAAGGCTTGGTTGTGTTTATAAGATGCAAAGCAATGTGTGCTCATGTTTCACTTGAAGGAAATCACGTTATTTTTTCATAAATCTCACTTTGATTAAATGCAGCAACTCAGCTAACATGAAAACGACAGTAATATTCCCTAGTTCCTCTGAAAAGCCTGTCCTCAAGAGGCTCTGATTGGTCATCTGTCATAATGTGCTGTGATTCGTGGATCGGCTCCACGTCACGCCTGTACAAGCACGCGTTTTTGTGCTGTGTAAACAGTCAGTCAACCTCATGGCCGCTCTCTAAAACAAAATCTGACATGTGTCTGTAACGAGTGAAAATGGGGTGTGACTCCTTTAAGAGAGATCGCCATTGTGTGTGTGTATGTATGTGTGTGAACTGTCTGTAGACACGTGTGTACGAGAAGCACATGTGCGCAGGACCGATGTTTATTTTTATTTTTCTCTGATGCTCGGATTAAGTTATTGTTCTGTAATAGACAGTGACACTTTTGGCAGAAGAATAAAGCACAAGATGTGGAATGCGACCTGTGTGAGCCTTGCATTATTTTTCTGCTGCTACACGAGTTAGGCGAGCTCTCCTGTATTTTTTTAACTCAATGCGTTACACGACGTCTTTCACATATATTTAGAATATGTATGTGTAAGTAATATGAATAGTTCAAATATCTTTTGCGAGTTCATTATAGGAGATGTAGAATGCACGGAAAAGCTGCTAATAGAGAGACACGCACGCGCTGGTGAAGAGTGTGTGTGTGTGTGTGTGTGTGTGTGTGTGTGTGTGTGTGTGTGTGTGTGTGTGTGTGTGTGTTTACAGCAGTTTGACTGAAAAATATGAATTTGTAGCTAAATTGTTAGCGGTGCCAAACAGCATTTCCCATTGTTTACATCTCTGCGACAACATACCGTTAAGGCTAGACACTGTACATGTCATGATTACTTTTAATAAAAACTCACAGGCTACAGCTTCTGCTTGTTGGAGCTGCTCCTTCGTTGAGGAAATTTTAACCGAATCCAACACTGAACAGGGAGAGATTCTGGAAGCTGTGTTTTGTCAAATCATGCTTGCTATGTATTTTATAATTCTCTGGAACATAATTAATATTGAACTGTAAGCACTTCTGTCTTTGTGTCGTGTCATTTGGAAGCCCAAATACAGAAACAGAAGAGGCTTTGTGGAAATAGCAGCGTTTGGACGACATTTCAGCTCCCTCTGCTGTAACATTACAGCACCTCTGGCAACGCCCCTTAGCTGCACAGTGTGTGTGCGCGGTAAAAGTACGTTTGTGATCTCACAGGCCCGGGAGTATTTTTTTGTAGTCCCCAAAATTCATTCATTGTAGGCTTTGCTAAGTTAACTCTGTAAAAACCAAGGTCTCTCTTTGCATTGAACTTTGAGCGTCTCACATTCAGAGATGCTGTTTATGTTTACACAGCTACATTCATATCTACTAAAGTTTAAAATATGATATCATAGTGAACCACTCCTTTAAAATGATTTTGAGGTGGAGGAGGATGGAAAGGGCCGTCGTCGCAGCTTGCGCCTATGGTTTTTATATGGTGTCCTCCACCATTCAGAGGAATTTGTGGGTACGAGAGAGATCTCAGGTCTGGTGGGAGAAAATTGTGGCGGGCTTTAATGAGGAGCAGTGGGTGCAAAATTTTAGAATGAGCACACACACGCTTTTCCTTGTACGTCATTAAACCACTGAGAAGAATCACATTGTCCACAGTTTAATGACGTACAAAACGGAATGCCTCAATAAATACGATCTTACATGACAGTCGCATTGTCACATATCTTGATTTATTTCCACATATGAAGGAGGCCTGAAACCGATCTCTGAATATCCGAATGCGTGCGTTTTGGTTTACATGGTCATTGAACGGATCCTATCTGTATCACATATGAGTAAAAAATCGGAATTGGGTGACATTTAACTGGCAGTGTAAACGGGGCCATCGTGAATGATATCAGCTCACATATTGCTCAAACAACAATTAGAATATTACCGTAAACTATAAATCCATTAAGACTGAATGTGTGTGCGATGTTAATGTTCAGGGGAAGGAGCCGTCAGTGCGTCAACTGGCCCTGCTGCACTTCCGAAACACCATCACCCTTAACATGAAGCTGGACGAGGCTCTGTCCAGACCACGAGCCCGGGTCCCACCCTCCATCATCCAGATGCTTCTGGTATTACAGGTATCAAAAAATTCCAGCCGTTCTGTCACAAGCTACACCCAAAAATCATAGCATAGTCACTACATGACCTGTCTTTGCAGCAGTCGCGTCATACTGTGTGAGACATTACTCATAAGCTTTGTGCATCTCAAGTTAAATGACTATAATTGTTGTTTCAAAAAAAGGATGAAGTCAAAAATGTGTCATCTTTACATCTTACAGGGGGTTCACGAGTCTAAAGGTGTGAGCGAAGAGTACCTGAAGCTGGAGTCTCTCCTTCAGAAGGTGGTGTCGCCATATCTGGGCACACAAGGACTGTGTTCACACGAGTGTGGAGCTTCTCACTGCTCCTGCTTTATTGGTGAGAGAGGAGCAGCACTTTGGATATACAATATAGCATATTTTAATACAGAAATGACATATACTTTACTTTGGATATATTAGTTTTAACCTGTTAAACCTGTTTTTTATTACTAAAAATATAAAAAAAAAGTTTATTTACTTGAAGCCGTTTAAAGTCATTTGCACGATTTTAGAATATATAAAGTTTAAAAGGATAGTATTATATGTAGCAAAGATGAATTCTTATCCAATTTAATCACAAAATGTCATTTTACTTCTTTTGGTTGTATTAGGTTTATATACTGAACAGCATAAACAGCATGGTCTTCGCTAAGCCCCACCCTCCTCAGTTACTGTTGTAACGTCTGTCAAGCTTTTGTGCCTGGCACGTCTATTGCAATACAGTATGTATGCGGCGGTGTCAGACATTATCAGGTGTATATAATTATTCATTTTTGGTGAACAGGTGAGATATCTGAGAAAGCCAGACAAAAAAGAGACTGCAGTGTGCATTACAGGGGGATATTCACCACATAATAGGCGACCGATTAGAAAATAATTTAATCAAAATTGAAGCTAAAGCCTAGCCGCCTCATACGCTAATCATTCAACAGCTTAGTTTATGCACAGCAAATTTAAAAATAATCTAATAATAACAAATTAAACCGTGATTTCTCTATTTTTAGCCTAAAAAGCCTGATAGACTATTGTTGTGCAATGAAATAGAGTTACTAACTGACGAGGAAACACGCATGGGCTTCTACATAATTTCTTCACAGAAATAAAAGGCCAGAAAGGGGAAATTGATGGATTTATGCCAAATATTAGCATCATTGACCCATAACAATGTACAGTATCTATAACTGCCAGCATGTGATTTTTTTATACTATTTTTATACTAATCAAAGTATAAATAGCAGAAGTGAACAATTGGATTTTCCCTACCGGCAAATATTAATCCGACAGCAAATATAAAAGCAGACACTAACACGATATCCAATGACTAAATCTCCAAAAGACCGGCAAAAACATTGGGGAATTGTACCTCTGACATGGACATGGGGGTTATAAATTACTAAAAAAAACAGCTGCGGTTGTGATCATATCTCCATTTTGTTCTGTTGATATGTAATCCAAATATTCGTAGCTTGAAACAGATGGAAGTATGACTGGATTGGGCGGCTTTTACGGCCCCCACATGGCTTCATCCACGCTGGCATTTCTCCCCTTGGGTTTTAGGTTTTGGAAAGGGAAAAATTCCACCATCTCATTCAAACTTTTAGGATACCGGGTATCAGATTTGCACAATCCATATGCCCAACGCTCTGGCTTGTTTCCCTCGCTCGAAAGCTTGACAGAGATTCTGTGCGTAGCTACGGTTGCTAAGACACAATTGGTGTGTGGCGGATTTTGGGTGTGGCTTAGCGAAGGGTAAATTGTTTCATGAAATTTGTGAACAGAAAGTAAATAAACTCTTCTGGTCATGTGACATTGAAACGTTTATTTAAAACTATTTATTTTTTCATTTTAAAGTTGAAAGCCAACAACAATGAATGAAATTTGAAATTTTAGACTTGTACTGGGCTAAATGCTAAGGATTACTTTTAATGACCCAGTTGGGCCAGTGGAGAAGATTTTTACTTGCCCCATTAAAATAAATCTAATTAATTATTTCTTGGCCACATATTTATATAATGTGTTAAAACAAGCCTATATAGTCTATAAATACCATAGACTGTAAAATATATGGACGTAGTATCCGTGACATCACCCATAGTTTTCTGAAGGCCGTAAATGAAGCCGCAAGTGGGCGTGGCCAACCTTTGCCATTTTGTTCGTGCATCATCACTCCAACCGGGGGTGACCAAATAAGGGCAAAGAGGCGGAGAGTGAGTGGAGCTACTGACGTTTCCTAGCATTTTGATTTGACTGGCTTTTCCTTAGGAGAAATGCTTAATACTTAATTACCTGCGACTCGTTTGTGTTCTGACCACATGTGCTTGGTTGTACACTGTTGCAATACATTGAGCCACTAAACATTGTTATTATGATTCGTTTCTACAGGAGGAACACGCATAATACTTTCCAACACTTTAAATATAGTCTGTGTTAATAAATGCAAAGCTATTGATGAAATCCAGGCATAACACTGTATGACAATGTTTCAGATGACTGTTCTAGAGCCTACAGCTAATCAATCTGTCACATTCTGTAATGCATTACAGGTCTAAAGAAAAATATAAATGATCTTAAATAAAACAAATACATTTATAGATATGGAAGATAAGTATATAATTTCACTCACCTGGGAAATAGAGGCAATTTGAATGGTTTGTGAGCACAATTAAGTGCACACAGCATGCCATATCATCTGATAATTGTAAGAAAAAATTCCAAAAAGCAATTGACTGTGTAAAGCCACACATGTATATGGTGAGTTCAGCAGCTAATCAGCCGGAATCAGCTGAAGTGACGAGACAGCAACCAGCGAGACCTAGCTGTGACTCAAGTGGCCACGCCCTTAATTATGCAGACTTAATATAACTTAATGTAAATGAAACGGATGAGTTATAAAAAAATTCACCCCCTCACAGTTTACATGAAGGGTAATATTAGCTATATGAACCAAAATCGTTCTTTGTACCAGGCTGTAAACACCTTTTTTTCTGTTGTAAAGTTGGCCATTTTAACAGTGGGCTCAATAGAAATCTGCTCTATTATGGAGCCAGGCCTAGCAGAATTTCGATGAATTGCAGTTTCAGTTACTACTGTATTAATTCACGAGGGAGAGCAGAAGGTTGCCGCTTGATAAATACATGGAGAATTTGAAAACAAATGTTATTGTAAGGAAGATAATTAACCATGTTGGTAAATAAGAGTCATAAAATAAAGTTTTGTTAAGTTTTATCGAGATGGATTGTTGTGATTGGATGGGTGTTAGCTTTATTGGGTAACTTTACATGGCCATGGCCACCCACAGGACAATATTTCAGCCCAACTTTTTAAGGCCTAAAATTTTGTTTTTGAAATTTAAGACATTTTATAACCCCACAGACGCCCTTTAATATTAGCTTTTCTTACTGTTAAATAACATGGGCTGTAAAAAAATACAATTATTATGATTAATCTCATGAATTCCAATCAATGAATTAAAAGGTACCAATACAAAAGTGTGCAAAATTTAATAATATGTAAAGGTTTTACAAAAAAACAGATTAACTACCACTTTAAACATCTTGCAAGAATTCATTTAGCATTTAGAACTAAACTACTACAACTAAATGTTCAAAAAAATAATAATAATCAATAATGTCTTGCAACTCTTTCCAGAGCGGCGTTTGCAGTATTGCTGGTCCAAATCTGCAGATCTGCCGTCCACTAACCCAGTAGTTCGCTCCAAAAGTTACAACATCCCCATGCTGACACCCGTGGCCGAGTATGACTCTGAAGTGAGCTCAGTTGGGAGCGTGGGCATCCGGCGCCACTCAGCATGTGATGTTACTTCCTGTATAGAGCACCAGGGCTATTCGGCCCTATCTGTGGGAATTGAGACCAGCTCCACCCCCAGACTCTCACTCGATCACGACCTCATGATGCGAGGAGCCGTGGGACAACCCTCACTTATTTCTCCACCCGTGTTCATCCACACTTCCACAGGGTGTCTACACGCTCCAGACGCCCAGATTGCATCATCCGAATCGGAAAAGGTGGTTTCATCGCCCCCGAGTTGCTCCTCCAGTCCGGAGACGATTGTAATGCAAGGACTGGATTCACTGGAATCGGATCCCGAAGGAATCTTCATCGATTTTTCCCACTGCCGCTCCGATTCTTTTGGAACGAGCAGGAAAACGAGCTGATTGTGACGAATCCATGATTATGATCTACCACTATTTTCTGTGAAGTAGCTGTTTCGTGTTTGTTTTTTACTGGAATTTTTATTCCAGCTTTGCGCAAAAACATTAAGGCTGCTTTAATGGGGAGAGGACTCGATTTAAAGTGATCTTTCTCATAACGTTCTAAACCCTGTGGATGAATTTTTGAAATTTTCTACATAGTTTTTTCATAGACGACTATTGATGTCGAATGTCTTCATTTAATTATTATTACGCAGTTTATTGTCTCTCGCTTTGTGTTTAAATGGGTGGTTAGATTTACCTCTATTTGGTGAATTTTTGCGAGCAAAATATTATATATTGCAATTAGAAATTTCACAAAAGATTTGGCAATGTTGGTTGTAGGCTAGAATTGACGAGGTGTCCTATTTTTTTTCCAGAGGAGTCCTGTATTTCAGCTCTGTTTTTAGTGTCTAGACTTATTATAAAAGCATCTAGTTTTGTTCCATATTTAATTCTTCATTGCTGAGTACTAGTAGTAGTCATCGTCATCTAAAAAACAGCCTAATTAATGGTAGTCAGTCATGTGATAGTATACTTTGAAGAACAAAGTGACCATCCAGTCACATTTTCAAATTGGCGTGTGTGAAGTTGCAGTTTCGTCCATCTTCAGTAATGCCTCATTTCCAATGAGCGGTGTGGTACAGTACGATTCGTTATGGGTAGGGCCAGACAGACTCTATGGACATTTTTGGCTATTTCTTTAAAGAATTTGGTAAAAAATTTATGAGGAATGCTTTTGGGAGTATCGTAACTTAATACTTAATATATTGAATAAAAAATAATAAGTTAGATCCACTTATTAGGTAAACAAAGCAAGTCTCTTTTATAATATATCTACTAAAAGACATAAAATATTACTTTACAAACTGTATTGTACATAAATCATATGAACATTTTTAACATTTGTCAATAATATTTTTGAAATTAATTTTAAACTGAATAAATATAAATGTACAAACGTTTACACAAGTAAATAAATAGACTCAATGATGGGCTAAAAATCTGCAGATTTCTGCGCGTGCAGATTCCATGTGGGCCTAGTTACTGGTCACCCTGATCAGGCCTACAGTAATTTTTCTCGACCCTTACTTATTGAGTGTGATGTTTGCCAGAAGTTGTGATTTATTTTATTGTCATTATTTCTCTGGCATCAAGAAGAAAGGCATTCTGGCCATTCACAAATCGCGTCAAGTTCATTATTTCAAATGTAGATGAGTACCAATTGCGCACAAATATAGAGAGGAAGCAGCGCGACTTGCGCTTTCCACATGTTTACATGCGACATTTCAACAGCCCCATAAACAACAATAGAGGACATACAGCAAATCCTCTTCTTGCTTGGCATGTGGCTGGTTGACCCAAGAAGACGAGTTTGTTTGAGTTTGGATCAACCATTGTTAATTGCTCCGTGCCATCAGTGTGTTATTACGGTGTTGTGTTTTGGGTTCGTATTTAAAAATGAAGCTTCCTGTGTTGCTATTCCCCTGGCTTGTTGCTCACGCAGGTGATGATTTTCTGTAAACCAATAGCGTTTAGCAGCGTGTCTAGCTCCACCCTTTTGGTATCATACTGTTGTGCTAGATGAAAAGGGTCACAAAGAAGCAGTACGGTATGCTATTTTGTCACTTTTGACAGTAGAAGTGAAATAAATATGTACCATATTGTACTGTACCGCTCAATGGAAACTAATCATAATTGAGAGCATAGATTCGCCGGTTAGAAAAGTGATTTGCTATAGTTATAGCTGGATAACATGAATAGATAATAGAAGATATGTTGAGAGAAAACATACAATTTCCTAAAGTTTACTGAGTCTCATATAATTGATCACTCTGTTTTTAAAATCACCTTAACTTTATATTTACCTCAACAAAGCCTTTCAGCAGAAAGTAAAATAACACAGAGAATCTATGCCATTTGTCCGCCCTGTATTCAACTATGAGAAAACTAGTCACCCTATGGTGTCACAATTATTATTATTTTACACAATATATGTGCATGACGCAGTACATTCCTCATTGTGTTTGCATAAAAATGAGGCAGAGGTGGGGCTTAGACAGTTCGTCGGTCTTTTCAGATACTTTTCAGTGACTCAAAAATTTACTCAAGGTGTTATTTAGCATTTTCTTGATTACTACAGCCAGTTTCAAAGAAATAACCCAAAACATCTTTAATTTCCAGTAATATGTTTAACAACGCATATTTTTCCCCTCTGTTTTAGCTTTCTGTCCACACTGAGATGGCCATTTTGTTTACAAATCCAGAGCTTTTCAAAAAATCCTTTAAATAACATTATTTCCTGTTGGCGCAGACTGAAAACAGGCTTTTGTCTATAAACTATAGTGCATCGTCACGCGAAGCAGTCATGTGACCCATTCAACGTTGACATACTGCCATTGTTTTGGCTGCTGTCCAGTTTGATACCATTGATAAAGATTAACGTCAATTTGTATGTACTTCAGATTGCATTTCTTTAATGGGATCTGCAATTGCAGTACAATTTTCATATTAATATGAGTTAATGTACACGTGTACCACGCAGCTATAAAGACAACGGAAAATGACGCACTTTCTCATATAGCTACTATGAAGTCTGTGGCTGCGTCCGAAACCGCCTACTACTCAGTAGGTACTGCATTTAAATTTAAACGTACTACTCGGCCATTAGAAAAGTACGTTCTATACAGTATGAATGCGAGTAGGAACTCGGACGTACTAAATCTGCCATTTTGTCACGATAATTTTACCCGCTTGAGTAGCGTCGCTTCACTCCCATTTATGAATTCTCTCGCGGTGCATCATGGGATAGCATAGCATGCATCAGATGCACACTTCAGAATCTCGCCGGAAGTAGTAGGTCATCTGGGTACTTCTCGCATACTGCTTTTCTAATTCTATAAAATCGGACCTACTACTCGGCTCGCATTTATTGTTTTTAGTGAACTATTATAGTATAGAAGCATATGATTTCGGGCGTAGCTAATGACTACCGATTTAACACTCTTTGTCGTGTGCTGCAATCTACAGAAAAACTAGTAATGTTAATAAATACATTTTGAATATTTTCAAGACAATATAGGCTAGTGCACTTCAGATTGTAGCTATTGTGACAATTTTAACTTTACGCAATGTAATTTGCTGCGTGTTAATCCAAATTAAACATTTTGCTTGGCGCCAGTGGTGTAGTGAGTAGTGCGTCGACACATGCACTCCGGTGCTCACGGCGACCTGAGTTCGATTCCCGCCTCGCAGTCCTATGCTGATTTTGGTCTGAAAGTGGCTCGCAGGAATTCACCAATTTGACCGCACTTTAAGTGAGCTTCACGTAACGTAATGTGCAGAGGCGACAGAATCACTAAATGTAGAAATATTGCTTCCATTTTTGTCGCGTTTGTGCACTATTTATTATCATAGGGCTTTAAACGAACTACATTTAGTGCTTTAAATCATTGAAAATCTGAGCTGCACTCTTAATGGTATATAATGAAATGATTCTCTATTAGTTGCGCTAAGGATAAAACAGTGCAGAACGTTGTACTTTTTGAACGTTGTACTTTTTTTTCATGCTTTTATGTGATGATAATGAGCTGCCAGTGAGGGAACAGGGTTTGCTGATTGAATGTGTTAACAAAAATTCCCTTTTAGTTAGTTAGTTGACATAGCTTAAATAGAGAGAGGTTATGTTAGATGTAACTGGAATATGAAAGTTGGCTTACTGGCAATAACAAGATTTTTTATAATGTGATTTTTATATAAAATGGTGTATTTAAAATATTCTTTTTAAATTTAGGAGATAATTTAATGGGCATAATTGGAAAATGTATATTCAAGAATATGAAATTGAAAGCTTAAAAATCCAATTGTGTAAAAAAAGGTACTTTAAAGAGGATTTTTGTGATTTTTGTTTGTAATTATTATGTATGGAATCTTTTTGACTTGGGTTATAAATTGATCAGTTTCTCTGTAGTTTTATAGGAGTAATTTGAGCATATCTTGCATAGATTTTTACACAGGCAACATTTTTAGACATTTAAAACGTTTACAGTGGTACTTTAATACCTTGCACTGTCATATATGAAGTCTGTACTTTGTTTCATACTGAATTTGTTATCAGCTTTCATGTGTGCTGCTGTGGACAACCTCAACAAAACTGAATTTGTAGTAAAATACTTTTATGCTTCATGTTTACGAGTGTTTCAAAGAACGTATGTCTGCTGCTACCTTTTAAAATGGTTCGGTGATTCTGTGCTTGATAGAGCTGAAACAGGGTGCAGATTACTGGGGGGCGGGGGACGGGGAGCAGGGGGGTTGGTTTGACACTGCTTATTAACGCTTGATCCCCCCTGAAGGAAATCAAATCCAGATGCATGGGGGGGTCTTTCCTTTAAATAGGTTGGTCTGATCTGTATCTTAAATAATATTAATAATTAAGATATTAAAATGTAAATATACTTTTCACCACACCTATAATGGTTCATGCCATTTTCGATGTATAATCGCGCCTGTCAGTCTATGCAAGCAGTCATTCAACAGTCTGAAACTGCGGATCAAGAAGACCAAAAGACTTTATTTCCTGTAAATTATGTGTTTGTATCTACATACATCTTAAAAGTAAAATTAGATGTGTAATTTGACGTATCATCAATAGCTAATCAGAGGTGATTGTAGGTAAGAATACACTAAATATATAAAACACTGAAACCTTCAATAGGTTTTATTAATATATTAGATGTCCTTTAAATAATACATTTATTTGACGCATGTTTTACAGAAACCAACACAAACTTACGGAAAATGTTGATTCCTTAAGAATAAACAGGTTTACATTTGAAGGAACCGTGAAAAACACCCTTTAATTCAATATTTTTGTTCGATAACGTTTATTTTGACCACCTGAGGCAAAAGCAAGATTCGATTGCTGAGTCGATTCGTTCTATTGAACCGAACATTTTCAAAATTCAGCTGAAGTGCTTCAGAAAATGATTCTTTCAAGAATCATGTGAGAGCGATTCTGGAATTACTTGACTCGCCGACTCACTGAACCGGTGAACCCATTTGTTTAGCACATTTGGTTCGATGTAAGAACGTTTAATGCCCTAAATATCCGAATATTTATAAATAATTTATATATTATATATATATATATATATATATATATATATATATATATATATATATATATATATAGTATATTTACCACCTAACTGTTTGCTTCACAAACAAAATTTCTTTTTGAAATAATACGCCAAACATAACATCATGGCAAACATGCGTTTTATGTAAATTCAAATTAATTCTAAATTACTGTAAATTATGAGCTGACTGTTTTTTCATGACATTATGAAATACAATGAAATTTCATTTCTTCACATAATAACTTATAAATGTATTTTCACATTTTCACTAACAAATATACGCACACACACATACATATATATATATATATATATATATATATATATATAGTTCATTTTTTTAAGCTGATTGTTTACATTTGTGAGATTTGGCTTCTCCCTTTGACATATACGACCTAATTCTACATAAATCGAAAATATTTTGTTTTAAATACAAATGCATAAAATATTCGCAATTTTTATGTTACTGCTTTTTATAAAATATTTTAAATACTTTTTTTTTCCAAAATGCTTTCTTTGAAAAAAAAAAGGCTTTTTTCTTTTTAAAAGGCATAAAACAACGTGCCTTGGAACCTTATGTACGTATCTAAACGTCATGACGTAAAGATTCACTCCGTTTTGAACTGTTCAAAAGAACCGATTCGTGGAAATGAGTCGGACATCCCATCCGTAAAAGAGGGGTTGTTGTTATTTTAAATAATCATAATTGGAATTCAGTTTACCAAATACAACGCTAGACCTGTTTTTAAACATAAATGATTGCTTTTAGTATATATTTCGAACCTTTCGAACATAAACACACGACTTTTTCCATACAATAACATCACGCCAGTGAACAGTCACCCTCCCCTTTTTGAATAGACGCAGACAAAGGCTACCGGAAACCAGACTCCATAGTTTTCGTCAAATGGCTGATTTGTATTCAAGTGAAATCGTTTGTTTTCTCAAACCGCGAATGTTTTATTTTTCCGAGTCTTTTTGGCGAGCTTTTTCATGGACCTACATCTTTGTTTACTAAACATGCGTCGCGATCTGCAAACAATCGTTCCGAAGACCCGGCGGTGCAAAAACAGCGTCTACTCCGACGTAAGCTGGCTTTTCCAATCGAGTGAATCCCAAAGCAAGTTTTAAATGCTACAAACCGCCTTTGTTTTCGTCGTTGTTGTGCTTTTGATCGAACATTTCCCTCGCATTCTTTGTACATGCGCTCCTCGCCGGCAGAAGAAACTTCACTAAGCTAACGAGCAGCTCGCAGAAATGGAGATCCACATCTCGAGCCTCTTCCCGGAGATCCTGGCAATGATCTTCAACTACCTGGATGTTAAAGGCAAAGGCAGAGTTGCTCAAGTGTGCACGGCATGGAGAGATGCTTCTTATCACAAATCCGTATGGAGAGGAGTAGAAGCCAAACTCCATCTGAGAAGAGCAAACCCGTCGCTCTTTCCAAGCCTCCAAACCAGAGGCATCAAAAAAGTCCAGATCCTCAGTCTGAGACGAAGTCTTAGCTACGTTATCCAAGGAATGCCCAACATCGAAAGCCTGAACTTGAGCGGATGCTACAACCTTACCGACAATGGTCTCAGTCATGCATTTGTCCAGGACATTCCATCATTGAGGATACTCAACCTTAGCCTTTGCAAGCAGATCACAGATTCCAGTTTGGGACGGATCGCGCAGTATTTGAAGAACTTGGAACTTCTGGATCTCGGCGGGTGTAGTAATATAACCAACACAGGGTTATTGCTTATCGCTTGGGGCCTTCACAATCTCAAAAGCCTGAATCTGAGAAGCTGCCGACATGTATCAGATGTAGGAATTGGACACTTAGCAGGAATGACCAGGAGCGCAGCGGAGGGCTGTTTGACTTTGGAGCACCTCACCCTTCAGGACTGTCAGAAGCTTACCGATTTGTCCCTCAAGCACATCTCCAAGGGTCTAAACAAGTTGAAAGTTCTCAACCTGAGTTTCTGCGGTGGGATATCCGACGCTGGGATGATCCACCTGTCACACATGACCCAACTCTGGACGCTGAACCTGCGTTCCTGCGATAATATTAGCGATACAGGCATCATGCACCTCTCAATGGGAGCTTTGAGGTTGTACGGCCTCGACGTGTCGTTCTGCGACAAAGTGGGCGACCAAAGTCTGGCTTACATCGCGCAGGGTTTGTACCAACTCAAATCCCTGTCGCTTTGTTCGTGCCACATTAGCGATGACGGGATCAACCGGATGGTCCGGCAGATGCATGAGCTCAAGACGCTGAACATCGGCCAATGCGTACGCATCACAGATAAAGGCCTGGAGCTCATCGCTGACCACCTAACCCAGCTGACAGGGATCGACCTGTACGGTTGCACCAAAATCACCAAAAGAGGACTGGAGAGAATCACGCAGCTGCCCTGCCTTAAGGTGTTGAACTTGGGACTTTGGCAAATGACCGAGGTCAAGGGTTTAGGAGATGCCTCTGAGATCCTACCTTTATACGCCTCCTAAAACTTCCGCTACCTCAGATTTTCTTTAGAGACTCGCATTAAGACGCACACCTGAAAACAGAGGGGGTTGTTGTAGTTCAAATTGAATCAGCAATAAAACACTGAACAGCCTATATAGTCTGAATGATGACGGTTCCCTTGAATGCCTTTTGTGTTGTTGTTGTTTTCCTGTACTCGTTTAGAGCTTCATATTGAGGTTAAACTAACTTCTTTTATTCTCATTTCCACTGACAAACACACTTTGTCACTGCCTTTAAGTATTTATCCTGAAATACCAGCATTATACTGTGTGATTGGAGGGAAAATGTTTACTGTGGATGGAAAAGCCGCTTGTTGGTTGTTTGTGATTCCTCCGTGGTAAAATTGAACATATGCAATTGAAACTTTGTTTAAAAAAAAGAAAAGAAAAGAAGGCCAGTTTGCTTGTTAAAGACCTACAAGATGTCTGTTTATTTTCCTATGATAAATGATTAAAGCTAAATTGTTTTTAACTAAATTGTTGTTTTGTTTTTAATTTTTATTTCAGAACCCAGCAAATGATATAGAATATTAACTTATATAATATTTCAGAATGTTCTTTCCCACCCCAACATTTGTTAAACAGTAATGACATTTAAAATAAATAATAAAATAAAATACTTAAAAATACATTTAAATTGACCAATGTGTGAAAAATAAAATAAAAAAACATTACATTGAATTTTAAATTACAGTTATATTTGTGAAGACATCAAATTTTTTCCCTATCCATTTATAAAGCGACTAAAAGGAGACCACACTTTTTTAAAAAGTCTCTGCTTTACCTCTGATTATACACAGTAAATAAAATCCGTTATTTTATGTTTTTTTCCAGCAACTGGGGTGCCGAAAAAAAAAAAACATGAAATAACGGACGCTAAATTAGACATTTTCCGTAAAATTAAGACGGTAATTTTCTTAAATTAGAATTTTTAGTATATTTCTGTAATTTACCATCTGCTATTTTACGGGTTTTTTTTCGGCACCCCAGCTGCCAGCAATCATTTTAATAAAAACTAATAATTATTCTTAAATTATTTAATAATTTTTTTACAGTGTATGTTTGTTCAAGAGCAAGGTTATCAGACATTTCTTTTATTCATTGTGCAACAACAGGTCTTTGGGTATTTTATTTCCATACCAAAGCTATAACACGTTTAGCTTATATAAAGCTGAAATCAATACACTAAAAAATGCTGGGTTCTGCACAAATCCTTCATGTTGTCCCATCACAAATCGATTAAGTGAACTTTAATTGTTTTTACAAATTTAAGTAGATTAAACATAAAACAATTAAGCTGACCGTAAAAAAAACCACAGAAATTGTGTTGATTCAGCCTATTTTAAATAAGTAATTTGAACAAGGAGCAAAAATAATGTTTTAGTCTACGTTTCTTTTTGTTTGCATTAACTGACACATTTTTAGGATATGTACAGTTGATGTCAGAATCATTATCTCCCCCCCCCCCCCTTAATTTTTTTCTTGTTTAAATATTTCCCAAATGATGTTTAACAGACCAAGGAAATTTTCACAGTATGTCTGATAATATTTTTTCTTCTGGAGAAAGTCTTATTTGTTTTATTTGGGCTAGAATAAAAGCAGTTTTTAATAAAAATAAAAAATAAGGTCAAATTATTAGCCGCTTTAAGCTATATTTGTTTTTGATAGTCTACAGAACAAACCACCTTTATACAATAACTTGCCTAATAACCCTAACCTGCCTACACTCTCAGAAATAAAGGTACGAGAGCTGTCACTGGGGCAGTACTTTTTCAAAAGGTACATATTTGTGTCCAAAGGGTCCATAATGGTACCTCAAAGATACTTTTTAGGTATATTTGGGTACAAATATGTATCTTTGAAACAGGTACTGCCCCAGTGACAGCTCCTGTACCTTTATTTCTGAGAGTGTGATTATCCTAATTAACCTAGTTAAGCTTTTAAATGTCACTTTAAGCTGTATAGAGGTGTCTTGATAAATATCTAGTCAAATATTATTTACTGTCATCATGACAAAGATAAAAGAAATCAGTTATTAGAGATGAGTTATTAAAACTATTATGATTAGAAATGTGCTGAAACAATCTTTTCTCCGTTAAACTATGGAGAGAAATTAGAAGTTGGGGGGAAATAAATGTGTGTATATATGTGTAAATAAATTCATAATGATGTGGGATTCCTAAAATGCACTGTTAATTATATTAACATTAAACATTTTTTAAAAAATCTGTTCACGTTGAAAACTTTTCACTGTGTTGTAGAGAACTACATGTGATTATCTTATCAAATATAATGGAGGTCTAAAAGCAGTAATACTTATGGGAATTTCACTGCAGTTTAGAAGATTTTCTTTTTCTACATATTTAAAAGATGAATTAATCATGTGACAGAAAGCTGTTTTTCAGAATCATTTTTGCAGTTTTCAGTGTCACGTGATCCCACTGAAATCTTTACAATATAATGATCTGCTGCTCAATAACTACACTGAAAAATATCTGTTATTTACGGTTGTAAATATTTATTATACATATTTATATTCTAAATATTTATAAATTCAGCTTTACAGTTTATCAAAGTGACTTTTATTGACGTTTTAGTAGTTTGAAATAATATAATGTGTAAAAACTAATATATACAGAAACAAGTCTGTAAAATAACAGAAAATGTGCTGGCAGTTTAATACAAGGTTTTTGTAGCATAATATACAACACCAACCCAGATTATTTATCACTTTAAACTAGATGTTAATAAAAGTTACTTTTCCAACCTTTCAAGGTTAAAAAATGTTGTAAGAAAGATCAAGGTCTCATAATGCAGTTCAAAAGCATAAATAAATGAAGAGAAATAATAAATAAAACATTATTATTGTTTTTACGGAAATTGTGATCATGTCTTCAGCATTATTTAATTCATGTAATAAGCAAATTAACAATTTATTTTCAATAAAAATTTAGTTTTTGAACGTTAAAAATGACATTTATTATCATACAAAAGTTGAACTGTTCACAAGTGATACATTATATACACACACAAACACACAGAGAAATGATTTTATGTTCATAGAAAGTGTCTAATGAAAACATTTGTGATATAATTATTCAGTGAAACAACAAACCTTTTTAATATGTATTTACAGTATATACACATATACAGTGATCATACCTCTTGGTGAAAGTGGTTAAAAATGCTGGTTCAAAGGATGCTAAAATAGTATACAGATTTCAATTGACAGTTAATTCATATTTTGGATATATAATAAATGGCAAGAATAAGTAGAATTTCCTAAGTAAAATATTTAATATTTACACATTCACTTGATGTAATGAATGAAATGAGCGGGAGTTACATTTTTAATATTCATTAACTTTTAATATTTCAACATTTTCTAATCGTTGCAAATAAATATTACGAAAATATTAATAGAAAAGAATCAACTTGGTCGGCATAGACAGGAACGCTCACAAAAACATCATATCCATCTATTATAAAATTGAAAATATAGACAAAATGTAGTTAAAATATAACAAAATAAGAGAAAACTTTATAGAAAAAAAAGATTTTTTGCTGCTTGTGCAAAAATACACAATGGACACTTATTTTCTTTTGTCTTTAGTCCACTTGAACTTAATTGTTTTGTGTTGAGAATATATAAAGGGTTTATAAGCCATTCTTTTTGCAGAATAGTGGCCAGGTCACTATGTGATGCTGGTGGAGGAAAATGTTTCCTGACTGGCACCCCAAAGTGGCTCAATAATGTTTGGATCTGGTGACTGTGCAGGCCAGGGCATCATGATGGCGCACGATGGTAGCACGTTTGCCTCACAGCAAGAATGTTGCTGGCTCGAGCCTTGGCTGGGTCAGTTGGCATTTCTGTGCATGTTCTCCCAGTGATCACGTGGGTTTCCTCCGGGTTTCCCCCACAGTCCAAAGACATGTGGTATAGGTGAACTGGGTAAGCTAAATTGTCCGTAGTGAATGAGTGTGTTTCCCATGTGATGGGTTGCAGCTGGAAGAGCATCCGCTGCATAACACATATGCTGGATAAGTTGGTGGTTCATTCCGCTGTGGCAACCCCAGATTAATAAAGGGACTAAGCCGAAAAGAAAATGAATGAATGACTGTGCAGGCCATTGGAGATGTTCAACTTTATTTTCATGTTCACCAAACTACTCTGTTACCAGTCTTGCTGTGTGTATTGGTGCATTATCATCCTGATAAATGACACCACCTTCAGGATACAATGTTTGATCCATACATGAGGGAATTGTGTTTTGTAACTTGGATAATGGATTTGTAGTTTCCATCATGCTTTTCATGGGATTGAATTTAGTGATTTTGGAAATAACAGCAATCAGAGGTGTTTAAATTTGGGGGAAATCTTGCTAAGTGAGGCCAGCAGGGGGCGCTCAAACTGCAGTCAGTGTGAGTCATAACGCCCCAGTTAAGTGAAGGGGACACTATACTGTCAGTGAGCAACATCTTTCGGATGAGACATTAAAACGAGGTCCTAACTCTCTGTGGTCATTAAAAATCCCATGGCACTTCTTGTAATATGAGTAGGGGTGTAACCCCGGTGTCCTGGCCATATACCCTCCCTCAATTAACCATCATGGCCTCCCAATCATCCCCATCCACTGAATTGGCTTTATCACTGTCTCTCCACTCCACCAATAGCTGGTGTGCTGTGAGTGCACTGGTGCCGTTGTCCTGAGGCTGCCGTCATATCATTAAAGTGGATGCTGCATACCCCCCCCCCCCATGATTGTGAAGCGCTTTGGGTGTATGGTCATACACAACAAATACAGTATATAAATACACATTACATTACATTATTAGTTTGAAGATTAAGAAGATTTTTGAGTACGTTTTTGAGGTTACCACCTTGCAGAAGCGTAGCACTCATGCTTTGGTTCTTGGCATTTTTATCAACAGCGTTAATATTGCTCTTCACTCAGAGAGCCATAACTGTGCTGATACTAACTTTGAGATCAGTAGGCATTTAAAAAGTAAAATTGCTCTTTGGTTCTATTTACAGTTTCAATTTTAATTTTTTTTTATCTTAGTGAATTAGCACATATCAAGTCATTGTAAATGTGTATCTTAATTAAATTAAGTTACGCCAAACTAATAAGATTCAGTATTCCTTTCGAAAAAAAAATTGACATTACTTGACTAATTTTTAAAAACATAGACTCAAAATGAAAGACGATCAATTAACTTTATTTAGGAGTGTCGAGTTAATCGAACTTAGTGTACGATAGTAAAATTTACTTGAATTTCACTCGTGGAAATTATTATGAAGATTTGATCAAGTAAATCTTAAAAGATTTGTTTGTGATCCTTAAAAATCAATGTCCTAAAACTATCCTTGTTCTACATGACTGAAACTTTTTTGGCTATTTAAATTATTGTTGATTATTAAAAAGTAAAAAATTAATGATAGATTTATTTATTCTTTATTTTTTTATTTATTTGACTTAAGAATACATAACCCTACTGCCTTCAGACTTTTAACAGCACTCGTGTAATTTAAAAATAATTGAGATAACCAATTAAATTAAAGTAGGCAGGGTTTACAACAAGCTGTAAATTCTGTAATATATACAATATAATACACTTTACTTTAATACTATATACTATAGTATTTACAATAAATTGCTATAGTTTTGTTTTTTATCTGAGCACCCAGTTTCCATGGTTACTATATATACAGGGATTGGACGATGAAACTGAAACGCCTGGTTTTAGACCACAATAATATAATAGTATGGTTCAGGGCCTCCTTTTGCTGCCAGTACAACATCAGTTCATCTTGGGAATGACAGATACAAATCCTGCACTGTGGCCAGAGGGATTTTGATACATTCTTCATGCAGAATAGTGGCCAGGTCACTACACGATGCTGTTAGAGGAAAACATTTACTGACGCGCTCCTCCAATTCACCCCAAAGTGGCTCAATAATATTTAATTCTGGTGACTGTTCAGGCCATGGGAGATGGTACACTTGACTTTCATGTTCATCAAACCACTCGGTTACCAGTCTTGTTTATTTACCCACTGGAGCTCCAGATGAACAGTTTTGGTGGAAACAGGAGAGTATATATATATATATATATATATATATATATATATATATATATATATATATATATATATATATATATATATATACATACACATACAGAAGGCACCTTGATTACAGGACTGTCTTGTAATAGTTTTTTGACTCCAATGCTAGTCAATTTGATGCTGTTTTGACAACAAAATAGCCGTTTGACATCAAAACATCTGTGTTTTTTCCATTTTATGGTGTTTTTTTATGTTATCACGTCAAGGTGCCTGCTTAGTAGTATATGGCGTTTTATGTTCTATGTTTTCAGCAAAAGCTAAGGATAGTAAATGTTAGTTAAAGTATTGTTTAACATGAACTTAGAACGAACAATATTTTTACAGCATGTATTAATAATAGTTCAACATTTACTTAATACATTATTAATATCTAAAGTGCTTGTAAACATTAGTTAATGCATTGTGAGTTAACAAGAAATAACAGTGAATGACTTATTTTTATCAACAAACATTAACAAAGATGTATAAACACTACATTGTTCATTGTTTGATCATGTCAGTAAATACATCACAGGATCACTCCACTTATTTAGAAATAGGCTAATCTTACAAGTCACCAAGAGTTAAACAGTTGAGTTTTACTGTTTTTTTAATCTATTCAGCTGATCTCCAGAGCTGACGGGAGCACCTTTAGCTTAGCTTAGCATAAATAATTGAATCAGATTGGACCATTAGCATTTCACTCAAAAATATCAAAAAAGAATTTTTCTATTTAAAGCTTGACTCTTTTATAGTTACGTTGTGTAGTAAAATTGACAGAAAATCAAAAGTCGCTATTTTGAACCCTGATTTGGCTAGGAACTATACTCTCATTTTAGCGTAATAATCAAGGAAATTAGCTAGGTAACAGCAAAACAGTGAGATGCTAATGGTCTAATCTGATTCAATGATTTATGCTAAGCTAATTTCTCAATAGCGTGGCGATAGCGTCGCTACATTCTAAATCAAATAGCTTTTCAGTAGCGAAGCTATTTTATTAGTCAAGTAGCGCAGTAGCGTCCACACAAGCTACATTTCCCAATTGCAGATCAATAAGTGACGGCACCGACATTCACAGAGCTGTGTGGGCCGGTGTCTAGCCGATGAAAGTAAATACTGTACATATGATGGCGGGAATGACGATTTCTTCTTCTTCCTGTTTTACAGTGGTCGACAACAAACTTTTTGGTGTGTTACTGGCACCTCTCGCTGTGTTCAGTAACGTCACCAACCAATTAGGCTAACATGAGAAATTTGCTTGATGGAAACATGACTGAGGGATATGTGTTATATATAAAGTGCATCCGGAAAGTATTCATAGTGCTTCAGTTTTTCCACATTTTTTTGTTACATTCTTATTCCAAAATGGATTAAATTCATTTATTTCCTCAAAATTCTACACACAATATCCCATAATGACAATGTGAAGATTTTTAGAAATTGTTGAAATTTATTACAAATAAAAACCTGAAAAATCACATGTACATGAGTATTCACAGCCTTTGCCGTGAAGTGCTAAATTGAGCTCAGGTACTGTTTCCACTGATCATTCTTGAGATGTTTCATAAGCTTAATTGTAGTTCACCTGTGGTCAATTCAGTTGATTGGACGCGATTTGAAAAGGCATACACCTGTCTATATACTGTAAGGTCCCAGAGTTGACAGTGCATGTCAAAGCACAAACCAAGCATGAAGACAAAGGATTTGTCTGTAGACCTCAGAGACAGGATTGTCTTGAGGCACTCTCAGACCATAAGAAACAAAACTCTCTGGTCTGATGAGACTAAACTTTTTAGAGTGAATGCCAGGCGTTACATTTGGCGAAAATCAGGCACCGCTCATCACCAAGCTAATACCATTCCCTACAGTGAAGCAGTAGGAACTGGGAGACTAGTCAGGATAGAGGGAAAGATGAATGCAGCACTGTACAGAGACATCCTGAATGAAAACCTGCTTCAGAGTGCTCTTGACCTCAGACTGGGGCGACGGTTCATCTTTCACCAAGACAATGGCCTGAAGCACATCGCCAAAATATCAATGTAGTGGCTTCACAACTATTTGGTGAATGTCCTTGAGTGGCCCAGCCAGAGCTTAGAACTAAATCCTATTGAGCATCTCTGGAGAGATCTGAAAATGGCTTTACACCGTCGTTTCCCATCCAACCTGATAGAACTTGAGAGGTAGTGCAAAGAGGAATGGGCCAAAATTCCCAAAGACACTTGTGCCACGCTTGTGGCATCATATTCAAAAAGACTTGAGGCTGTAATTGCTGCCAAAGGTGCATCAACAAAGTATTGAGCAAAGGCTGTGAATGCATGTGTGAAAGGCATGTGATTTTTCAGGTTTTTTATTTTTAATAAATTTGCAACCATTTCAAAAAATCTGTCTTCACATTGTCATTATGGGGTATTGTGTGTATAATTTTGAGGAAATACATGAATTTAATCCATTTTGGAATAAGGCTGTAACATAAAAAAATGTGGAAAAAGTGAAGCACTATTAATACTTTCCAGATGTATGTATGTATGTATGTATGTATATATATATATAAATAAATAAATATATATATATATATATATATATATATATATATATATATATATATATATATATATATATATATATATATATGTATGTACATGTACATGTACATGTAGTAAAGGCTAAAGTATACTGTGGTAATTACTATTAGTTCATGATAGTTACTAATGATACTACTATGTAGTGTACTTCTTTAATGAAGAGTTGTAAATATATATACAATATAATGATCATTCCTAAATATTTCCCTTTACGTAAATTACTATAATATTTTAAATGTGTTACACCTGCTTTTTTTGTTTTTGCTGTTATATACTATCATTTGTTTCTGTTTAGTACAGCATATTATCTGCAGTAAATAATTGAACTAAACAATTATGCCTCATGTTTGATTGACAGTTTTATTGATCACTAAGATATGATTGACTTGGATTTAAATTGCTTCAATTTAAAAAATAAAATTGCAAAAAGAGCTTAGAAATATTTTTTTATTGCAATAGAAATAGCTTAGCTCACTACATTTTTCAAGTAGCTTGCCCAACACTCGCTAAAAGTGCTTCCACCAGACCCGGAGATCAGCTGAATGAATGAAAAAATGGTAAAACTCAACTGTTTACCTCTAGTGGACTTATAAAATCAGTTTATTTTAAAAAAGTGTCTCCTTAACCAATATTAAGTAATGAAACCTTAGTGTAAAGTGTGCCCATATATTTTTTTACAATACAAAGAAATAAGCACCTCTCCACTGCTTCTTGAGTAAGCCTCGTCCTTTTATTTGTGCTGTTGAAACATCACTTGAATGTTTCAACAGTTTGAACTTGAAGCCTCCAGACTCTGCATATTCTCAATCCAACTATTTTTAGTAAGCAACTCTTTTGCCAACTCTACTGTTTTCTGGTGGCGTGAATATTCCTGTACTTGCACATCAGCAGCTGTTTGAAGGTGTTCTTAAAGGTGACATTGCACAGTGCATAGCAGGCCGGGTTAACCGTGCTGTTTATATAGCAGAGCCAGTAGCCAAAGATCCACACTGTGTTTGGGATACAGTCCGAGCAGAAAGTGTTGATGAGCACCATCACATTGTAAGGGGTCCACGTGGTTGCGAATGCCACCAAAATGGCCATAATGGTTCTTGTCACTTTCTTTTCTCTGGACGAGGAACTCTTTCTCTTTTGAGAATGGGGAATGCTAATCTTCTGCGAAACCAGACTCAATCTTTCCTTGCCGTTTGTCATGCCCTGACCTTCACTGTTGACCTTATATGTGTTTTGCAGGTCTTTCTGGGAGGCCGTTTTGAAGCATGTGAATCTGACCCAACTTTCTGTGGCCAGTGAAGCTGATTGGTTCTGGCGGGCTCTGATGTCACCGTTGGTGCTTATGGATACGGCCTCGTCATCCCGCTGATTTGATGATGCAAGCACACTTCCAGATATAGAGTCATTCTCACTGTCCCGCTCTTCTCCTGCAGGTGGGGACAATGATATTTTTAGTCAAATATACAGGTGAAGTCAGAATTATTAACCCCCCTGTTTATTTTTTCCCCAATTTCTGCTTAATGGAGAGAAGATTTTTTTTAACACATTTCTGAACATAATAGTTTTAATAACTCATTTCTAATAACTGATTTATTTGATCTTTGCCATGATGACAGTAAATAATATTTGACTAGATATTTTTTCAAGACACTTCTATACAGCTTAAAGTGACATTTAAAGGCTTAACTAGGTTAATTAGGCAGGTTAGGGTAATTAGGCAAGTTATTGTATAACGATTCTGTAGACTATCAAAAAAAAAAAAGCTTAAAGGGGCTAATAATATTGACCTTAAAATATTTTTTTTAAAATAATAATAATAATAATAAAAACTGCTTTTATTCTAGCCCAAATAAATTTTTGATTATGCGTAATATGCAATTTTAATGGATCTTTATACACTTTTTTTTTAAATTAAGGTTTAGTATCTTTATGGCATTTTTATGTTTTCATTTTGTCTAAAATGTTGCTATTTAAATGACATTTTAAAACAAAAAAGTTTCAAAATTAAACCTAAAATATGTTTTGTGGGTTTTTAAATGCTTTTTAAGTCATATTTAAATTATTTTTATCAAATTATCATAAACATTTTCAATAGTAATTTAACTTTTAACATTTTTTATCATCTGAAAAGAATGTATAACAGCAGTGCAAAAAAAGTATTCTACTTTGTGTCTATTAATTTGTCATTTGACAACCTCTGAACTCTGCCCAAATGAAAAAATACTATAGTAATTTATAGTGAATACTGTGTTGTTTTTTAATCACACTATAGTAAAGTTCATTCATTCATTCACTTTCATTCATTCATTCATTCATTTTCTTTTCGGCTTAGTCCCTTTATTAATCAGGGGTCGCCACAGCAGAATGAACCGCCAACTTATTTAGCATATGTTTTACACAATGGATGCCCTTCCAGCTGCAACCCATCACTAGGAAACACCCATACACTCTCATTCACACACACATACACTACCGCCAATTTAGCTTACCCAATTGACCTATAGCGCATGTCTTTGGACTTGTGGTGGAAGCCGAAGCACCCGGAGGAAACCCACACGAACACGGGGCGAACATGCAAACTTCACACAGAAATGCCAAATGACCCTGCCGAGGCTCAAACCACTGACCTTTTTGCTGTGAGAAGATCATGCTACCTACTGCGCCGACATGTCGCCCCACCATAGTAAAGTATTTGAATTAATTTGTTTTGCCAATTCTATAGGTGTTATGGTAACACAACAACTATAGTAATATAAAGAAATTACCCAATCCTGTAGTTTCTACAACTATAAGGTATATTATACTACAATACACCACAGTTTACTATAGTAAAAACAAAAGCATACTACAGTATTAATTGCACTTTATCAGTTCCCTATAGTTAATACTATAGTATGCTAGAGCATTCATTATCAAAACGTTGCATATATGCAGTATAATACACTTTACACACTATAGTATTTACTATAATTTACTATAGTATTTTTCACATGTGTATATTGAAAAGAGCATTGTGAATTTTCTAACAAAATATCTTGCACTTTGTTCTCCAAAAGTCACACTAAATAAATAGTTCTCGCTGCTGCCTGTAGCACAGTGATGTCATGTATACACTACGTCACACGCATTGAAGTGCGCAGTGACGTTCTGCATGGCTGTGTCCAAAATGCAGACTTCCATGCTATAAATAACAGGCTTTTCTAACGATCGTGTAGTAAATTCAAATGTAGTACATACTTGAGTAGTGTCCATTACTTAAGTCTGTTAATCTACTCCAGAGCTGAAGGTGGCGATAATGCACCAAAACACTGGATGCCAACCATCGTAAAACTACAACAACTATAACAAGATGTCAATGGAGTAGTGGACTATGCAACCTTAGACATCTATTGTAATCTCTATTGTTGTAACCCACATGCTTACTGTGATGGTTGGGTTTAGGGTTGGGCTAGGTGTAGACAATAATAACACACATTGTAATATAAATTTAATAAATAAAACAAATAATTCTTGTTTCAAGCGAAAACTATTTGTGTATTCACGTTGACACAATGAATGTAACTGTTACATGGATTCATTCATGAAATCAAAATACAACAGGACAGTCGCTATGCATGCGTGCTAACACATACTTGACTTCGACATACATGATGTCGACATACGTTTCGTCACCATGTTACAGGCTGCAGCGAGGGGTGTCACAGGCTTGGCGCAATGACTAATATTTCATCTTGAACTGCTACTATTATCACACACTTGCCTGTTGTGGCATCTGAAGCACTCTGCTTACGTGAAACCATTTCCTCTCCGCCTTGAATTGACTTCCTGTCCACATCTCTCTCAGTCGTGGGTCCAACCTGACCCCCATCATTACTGGCTCTAGACACTCTCCGGTTGTCTCTGCGTCTGACGCGGCTGCGACTTGCTTTTGAGATCTGCCAGTAGAGGATGGTCATGGTGACCACTGGCAAGTAAAAAGCGGCGATAGCAGTGCCAAAGGTGACCACGGCGTTGGAGAAAAACTGGATATAGCACTCGCCCTCAGGAACCGTCCTGCTGCCGGTGATGAACTGCCAGAATAGGATAGCTGGAGCCCAGAGAACAAATGACAGGATCCAAGCAGCGGCGATCATCATTCCCGCCATCTTGTGGGTCCGTTTGACTGGGTAACTGAGAGGTTTGGTGACGCAAAAATAGCGGTCAAAGCTGATGATGAGAAGGTTCATAACTGAGGCATTGCTCACCACATAGTCCAGAGCCAACCAGAGGTCACACACCAAAGCTCCTAAAGGCCAATGACCGGTCACTATGTACACGGTGTAGAGATTCATGGAGAAAACGCCAATGAACAGGTCGGCGCACGCAAGGCTGAACAGGAAGTAGTTGTTGACCGTCTGGAGGTTCCTGTTGACCTTGATGGAGAGCATGACCAGCACGTTGCCAATGATTGTGATCAGGCTTAAGATGCTCAGTCCGAGAACGATGAGAACAAACTCCACTGGTTTGAACGGACCATCTTGGAAGAAGTTGGTCTTGTTAGCGTCGCTGGAGCTTGGAAAAAGAGTTAAGTTGAAGGTCTCCATCTTTCCTTACCACAGAACATCAGAACCTAGAGGATAGAAAATAATATTATTAGCTACTTTCAGATTTGTGAAAGTAAGGACTCAGCTAAAATTACAAGGGCCAAACATAGTCTATATCTGGGCCAGGTCAATAACCCATAACTGGGCAAGATATGTTGGTCTGTGACGACTGCAATGAATTTGATAAACCCATGAAGAATTTCGCTTTATGGACACACTTTTATCTTGAAGCGACCCGATTGGTAGAATTTTGTTTTTACTCAAAAATAATTTAAATGCATTTTAAAAGTGCATCAAGATAGGCTACACTTATGTAGCCCACATATAATATTTTAACATCTGGGCCAAATACTACATTTGATATCTGGCCCAAGTCTTATGTGCCGCCTTAAAGACGATACCACCTCTGCCAAATCTGGGCCATGTTTGGCCCACATGCTGTATGCCAGTGCCGGACGAATGACTGTTGTACCAGCTTTATGCCAAATCTCGGCCAGAATTCTTTGCAACCTGGGTACAGAACAATGGGATAAACCACTTGGAACTGTAACAAATGCATAGCAACAGAGAAAAACACTCATAACATGTTTGCAACGCTGGAGAACTCTCCCTATCATTAACACGAACTACAAATCCCATAATGCCATGCAGTCACACACTGGTTTACACACCTGATTCCACCTGATTCAAGTCCCCCTGATTACACACAGCTGAAGGACATCATGACTGATTACATGGACTATACACCACTCAAACATACACTCAGTCTTGTTATGCTGTAGGGAACATTTTTAAACGTTTTTCTTGTCTTGTCCTGCCTTGCACTGATGTGTTTGCCGCATGTCTCGACCCTTTTGTCTGTTTCATCATTTGCTCTTTGAATCATAAGTGGTAGGCAAAGCAAGGTTTCATGAAACACTGAAACAGTCAAACCAATGTGTCGAGGTTCGAAACGTTTCGAAACCCGTCACTACAATGACACCTAGTGGTCATTTTTATGTATTGCTCTGGAACAGCTTTAACAAAGAAACAGCAAATTGATTGGTTATAACCCATCATGTAGAGTTGAGGTTTCAAATGATTTAGTAAAGCTGTGAGAGTTCCAGACTATCATGCTGAGGTAATAGGTTCAAATCCAGGGTGTAGCAGCTATAGATGTTAGTTTTTAAATGCTCTGTTCTTTTAACGTGTTTTGTTTTAACATTGGTCTGACATCCGAATGAACACTTTATGAAAAAATATGCCTTGTTTTGGTCATAAAACATTAACATTATTAAAATACGATAAAAGTCATGATAAAATAAAATAAAGGATACAATTTTAACAAGTCTGGATTTGAACTGGGGGCATATGCAGCACATTTACACTGTGCACACGCACTGTCCACAAGGCTACTAGGCTATGTTTTTTCCAACTCTTTCAGTCAAATGCAGATTCGCCAGGTCTCAAAGCGCTTCTGAAATGACCGATGTTTTGAATCGCTTTAGTCATGTGATCTGGGTGTTTTGAATCACCTTTTTCACATGACCTTGGTGTTTTGGATCATGCTTCGGTGCAGTGTTTTGAAACACTTGCGGTTCATGTCAAAACGTTGGTTTCATGTCAGCCATTCCTTTGAATCATACATATTACTGTCTGCTCCTGTACTGAACCTTGCCTGTCTGACAATTGCATCCAACCTGTCATCAGACTCCAGTTCATTACAAACATAGCAACAGGATAAAAACTTTTAAACACCCTAGCAACACTATAAAAATGTTGAACACCATAGCAACTTGCAAAACAATGGTATAAAACTACTATCACTAAATTTTGGATTTTGTTGTTAATATTCTAAATTTGCCTGTATATTTTGTCGCAAAACTACAATTATTTTGAAGAAATTTTAATTATTTTATTTCTATTAGTTCGATTAGATTTTTACTGAATCATTTTTAAGACCACTTTATAGTTTGTCTTTTACTGTATTAAAGATACAAAGTACACTTGGCTATTTAGTGAGTACCTGCGCTTTTTCTTAAATGCACAAAATCTCCGTGCAAAAGACCACTCCTGATTTTATTGTTCAGAATATGACATCTTGTACCATGTAAAGACAACTAGAGTGTATCTTTGCAGATGGAGTCTGTTTGCCAAACATCATTCTCAAACAGAGAGTTCATCTGGATCGTTTTGTTGAGCTTGATGCTGCCAGATTTCCATTAAGCCAAAGGAGAGCAACATCACATTGATGGGAGTGATAATGCTGCAGAGAACACATAACTGACTGTGATATGATCTCTGAGATTGTAATGTAGCTGCATGGAAGAATGGACTCTGATAGCACATGTCTTATTTACTGTAGCCAGGAAGGTCTGGTAAGGGCCATAAGCTTATTACCTTTAGCAGGACAGCATGTACTGTACTTCGTTCTCCAGTTTGGACCAGGACCAAAAATGCCATTATGGACATTATGGGCAAAGTATATTTGAATTTTTTAAGAAAAGGGTGCTAGTAATTATGTGGTTGCTTAAGAGTTTTTAAGGGTTCTTGGGGGTTTAAATAGCTTCTATGTTGAGAATTAGAGAATTAGTGAGAACAAGTTGGCATGTAGATGCAATGTAACTTAGATTCAACAAACAGACAATCAAAATAAAGTGTGACCCATAATATAAAATACCTTAGCAACAGCATAGCAACTGGATAACAACTCATAACCAAAGCAAACTGCATAGCAATGGGATAAATCAAGTATCTTAACATGGGACACATCTAGCATGCAACATGTTCTGAAATTTAGCATAGCAACCCAATAAAACACTCAGAACACCCTAGCAACTGCATGGTAACAGTATAAAACCACTCAAACCCCTAGCTGGATAGCAATGGGATAAAACCGCTCAGATCTTTAGCAACAGCATAGAAACAGGATAAGACCACTCAGAATCCTAGCATATGCATAGCAAAAGCATAAACTATTTAGGCACCATTTCAACAAAATAAAATCACTCAGAACACCCTAGCAACTCCATAGCAATTGTTCAAAACTACTCAGATCCATAGTAACAGCATAGCAACAGGATAAAACCACTCACCCTAGCAACAAAATAAAATCCCTAGAAACTCCATAGCAATAGTTCAAAACTACTCAGATCCCTAGAAAATGCATAGCAACACAATAAAACACCCAGAACACCCTAGCAACTGCATAACAATGATATAAAACCACTTAGATCCCTAGCAACAACATAGCTATGGGATAAAACCATTCAGATCCCAAGCAACAACATTGCAATAGGGTAAGGCACTCATAATATTAGTAAATGCAAGGCAAAAGCTATTTAGCCCCCTTAGCAACAGACTAATATAACATTATAACTTAAAATAACACCATAGCAACTGTATAGCAACTACTCAAATGCCTAGAAACTACAGAACAATGGGATAAAAGCAGTATGTTAACATGCAGTGTTCTGCAAAGGTCCCGAGATGTTGCTAGCAACAGGCCAAAACCACTCAGAACACATTGACACTGAATATTGACAGGATGAAAACCATTTAGATCCCTTAGCAACAGGATACTCTAAATGATGCAGCAACTGCATAGCATGAGCAAACAGCATAGCAACGGAATAAAACCTCTCAGCTCCCTAGCAACTGCATAGCAACAGGATAAAACCATTAAGAACACCCTAGCAACTGTTCAACACAAAACAGTTCATTTCCCTAGCAACTGCATAGCAACGGAATAAAAACACTCAGATTGCAGTCTTGTTACTACTATATACTTTGTTGGGTTTACGGCATGGTCGCTAGGTAGTTCCTAAGATGTTTTAATTGGTTGTCTATCAATCGCTGCTAATAATATAATTCTTTGTAAAGTCAGACTGAACAGAGCTATGTAATTGAATACAATGCAAACAGCTTTATGTTGTTCATATAGGTGAGCTAGACCGAGCAAATATGTACTCTGTTAATAAAAGTTTGGGTTGACTTAGAATGACCGGGGTTTTGTTTTTACCACTGTGCTCATACGCTAATGGGCTTCAGACGGTTGTCTTTTTTTGTTAAGACTGGATATTGTGGGGTCTGGTCATCATCAGTCTCGAAATGAAGAGTAAAGCTGAGGATGTGTGTGGTGCTGTGTGTTGTATATTCTCTTTGAAGGACAAATGACATTAGGGGCTAATCTAATATGAATAATATCACCAAAGCTCTTGGTATTTGTCTGCTGTTTAAAGTAAGACATATAGTAGCATTAGCATGTTGTTATTTTTGCTAACACCTCAAACACACTGATTCATGATGATGACAAATGTAAAAAATTTTAGCATTAGCATGTTATTTTTTTGCTAACGTCTCAAACACACTGATTTTGTGTCATGATGATGATCATGACAAATGTAAAAAAATAGTAGCGTTAGCATGTTGTTATTTTTGCTAATATCTCAAACACACTGATTCTGTCATGATGATGATGATATATAAAAAAATGGTAGCATTAGCATGTTGTTATTTTTGCTAATATCTCAAACACACTGATTCTGTGTCATGACGATGATGAAAAATGTAATTTAATTGTGAAAACATAAACATATTTATTCTTTATTTGCCTTCAGATCGCTTTGACTTCACGTCTTCACCCTTTCAGGCGTGTGCCACAAGTTCTTGTTAGGAAGCCAGGAGCAATACAGCACAGCCATGTGGGAAATATCTCAGCGCTGTGACAAAGAACAGCAATCTTAGCACCGGTGATAAAATTTGTACCTTGGATTGGTAAGTGTGTATGTTTATGTGTGCTTTGCTTCTGAAATACTTTACATATCGTTTTTATGGTGTGAGGAATAGAGGAATATACAAATAAAGTGATGTCACTCCATATTTCTCCATACACACATATTTAAAAACAAATCTTAGCTACAAAAATGCATGTTCTTATTATGGCAACATGCTAATCCACTGTACTGTATATAGAGGGATGTTGTCACAGTGAAACCTGATTGTTATTGAATGAAATTTAATCAGTAAAATTATATTATTAAAAAAACCCATGAATAAACCATTACTTTTACCATTATTCAACAGAAAAAAAGTTCATTCAAACATATCAACCTCTTGTGATAATATGCGTCCATGGTTTTTATTTGGATATTTGCCATGCATACAGTTTAATGGAGGTTTTATCAATGAAACTTGCCTATTTTAGAGATAGAATGACCTATAATATATAATATATTATTATAAATATTAAACCAACATTATATATATTTAAAACACAAGACAGCTCGTCACCTATGAAAACAGATGCAATCCGTATAGCTGATAAATATAGAAACAAACCTTATTTTTTCAGTTAGATGTCCTTCATCATCCTGTCATGTCTCCTGTGAATGCAGATGACTGTCATCTGTGTCGTGAGGCTCAGGATGAGCTGTGCGTCTGTTGTTGTCTGTGACTGACTGTAAATGAACTCTTGTCAGTGTGTAAACGTGAGGGCCTCGGAGGGTGGGCTATAAACACACCTACATGAGAAGCCAAGGGACAATGAGGAGATTTAACATGGATGGAACCAATGTTTATTATTTTAGGTGTTCAAGACAAGGGCACGAATGTAGAAATTGTTTATACAGCGTTTTTGTTGTGCTGTCAGCCACACAGGAGTTTAATGTGTGTTTATCGGTTTGAACTTTTTAATGAGGCTGTAATATATACAGCTGCTACCAGGTGATTTCTGTTGGCTTGTGGTTGTTTGAACCCATGTGACCCCAGCTATAAAGCGTACCATAATCAGGTTATTTTAAACTCTGGACTGCCCAAATGGTCTGTGTTATGACCTGCATTATTTTCTGTTTTAATCCATCCATCCATCCATCCATCTAGCTATTGTTCTATCTATCGTTTCATTCATATATACCTTCCATCCATCCATTCATCCATCATTTTATCTATCCCATCCATCCATCCATCCATCCATCCATCCATCCATCCATCCATCCATCCATCCATCCATCCATCCATCCATCCATTATCTATCTATCTATCTATCTATCTATCTATCTATCTATCTATCTATCTATCTATCTATCTATCTATCTATCTATCTATCTATCTATCTATCTATCTATCTATCTATCTATCGTATCTAATGTATCCATCTGTCTATCTATCTATCTATCTATCTATCTATCTATCTATCTATCTATCTATCTGTCTGTCTGTCTGTCTGTCTGTCTGTCTGTCTGTCTGTCTGTCTGTCCGTCCGTCCGTCCGTCCGTCCGTCCGTCCGTCCGTCCGTCCGTCCGTCCGTCCGTCCGTCCGTCCGTCCGTCCGTCCGTCCGTCCGTCCGTCCGTCCGTCATTCTATCTATTGCATCCATCCATCGTTCTATCTATCTATTGCATCCAACCATCTGTCTATATGTCCATCTATCCATCCATCCATCTATCCATCTCTCCATCATTCTATCTATTGCATCCATCCATCGTTCTATCTATCTATCTATCTATCTATCTATCTATCTATCTATCTATCTATCTATCTATCTATCTATCTATCTATCTATCTATCTATCTATCTATCTATCTATCTATCTATCTATCTATTTATCTGTCTGTCTGTCTGTCTGTCTGCCTGTCTGTCTGTCTGTCTGTCTGTCTGTCTGTCTGTGTCTGTCTGTCTGTCCGTCTATCCATCCATCCATATAATACCTGTTCTGCTGTGTGACGGGGGTCCCTGTCCTGTATTAAATTTGTTGTCTGATTAAGTGATGAATGCAGGGAAGGAACTGAATGTTGTTGAAGGAGCTGCTGATAAATATTTGGATTCTCTCTGACATGTAGCTGTAAAAGTGTCTGAACTCCTGCTACAGAAAACGCCCCCAAATCATCACACTTTTACTGACTTCTGTACACACTTTGAGTTTAGTCTTCCTCCAGTTTGATGATGAATGTAATGTTTCCCATCGAACCCAAATAAATTAAACACATTCTTTTCACTAAAGTGACATTTGGACCAGTTCTCTCTCCACAAAACTTGCTCCTCAGCAAATGATAGTGTAGTCTTTTGATCATCTCTGCTGATGAACGTTTGGTCACTGCTGAGATCTCCAGTTCAGATTCTCTTAAAAGTTAAAACATTGTATGTTAAGAGAGCGATCCCTTACCCTGTTTATCACTGCACTGGTCATAAATTCCACCTGCAGACAGTGTTGAACTGATTGAGATTTTCCTTAATTTAATGTTCTCTTATGCATTTGTCTTTTGTGGACGACCAGCCTTTTTAGATATGTCTATCTGACTCTTTGACTCTCTCTTTGTGCATCTGACTCTCTATCAGTCTATCTGTTTATTTACCTAACAACAATAATGGGCTGGTTGGAAATATGAAGCCCTTTTCTAGTGAACTCTCCTTTCTGCCTTGAAGTATGTATGGTTTTCAACAGATGCGTTTGTGTTCAGGCTGCAGTGAGCACTATAAGCTGCTCAGTGGAAACTTTTGCTGTCAACGTGTAATGTCAAACATTTCATCACAACTACCGAGAGACAAAACCCAGACGTAAGCACTGTGAATAAATTCTTTATAGTGCCACCAGACCATAGGAAGGCATGGCGTTACTAAACTACTGTCCTATTGACATTATAAAAAGATTTGTCTATCCGTCTGTCCATTTGCTGAGAAATAAAACATAAAAAATACTATAGTAATTACAGTTTTTCTCAGTGGCTTTGGTGCTTTTCTTACAACACTATTTACATTTGCACAACAGTTAATGCATTTCTCAAAACAATTAGTCATTTGCGCACATCACAGTAGCAGTTTCTCATTTCTTCCAAACTGCAAATGCTTTTGGACATGCGTCAGTTGCTTTCATACAACTCTTTGCTGTTTCATAACATTATCATTTGCTTATGTCATGTCAGTCAAAATTAACTAAACTCGTGAATGCTGAATAGTCGTTCCATATAAAACTAATAGTCCTCATTTCATTATCTGAGTCATTACATACAAAAATGTGGAACTAGTTGTCAAAATCTGTCAAGCAAATTTTATAAAAAAATTTTAATCTTTTTTTCCTGAAAATGTCTGTAGTTTTCAAATGGCTGTGCAAATAAATTGTGCTGTCTTGAGCATTTTCAGGAAGTGTCACTAAAATCTGACTTTTTTGCATTGGAAAAAAATGAACAGAGTAAACTGTCATAATGAAAACATGACAAAGCCATTTGACTATCTTGTTCATAAACAATGATATCAGGACTTTTCATCTTGATGACACTGACACTTTCATTGACATCAATACTTGCTTTTGAGGAATGAGCTCTCCATTTTGAGCAAGTGACACGCTTTTGCAGGTTATCAACTAGGTTTTGCAGTTTGTACTAATTGTTTTGAGAAATGCATTAACTGTTGTGGAAATGTAAATAGCGTTGTGAGCCACTGAGGAAAACTGTAATAATAAATACTAAAGTGTTTTTGAATCATACTATAGTCAAGTGGTTGTATTAATCTGGTATTGTAATGCTATAGGTGCTGCGGTAATACAAAAGCGAATCTATAGAACCAAATTATTCAAAATCCATGCATTCATTCATTCTATTCCAACTTATCCAGCATATGTTTTACACAGCAGATGCCCTCCCAGCCACAACCCAATGCTGGGAAACACCTATACACTTTTGCATTTACACACACACACACACACACTCATACACTATGGCCAATTTAGTGTATGATTTCAATCAATTAACTTATAGCGCATGTCTTTGGACTGTGGAGAACATGCAAACTCCACACAGAAATGCTAACTGGCCCAGCCGGAACTCGAACCAGCGACCTTCTTGCTGTGAGGCTACAGTGCTAACCACTGAGCTACTTTGCTGCCAAATTACTCAAAATTGTACTACAGAATTGTTTTACAAAATTGTTTCCTACAATTATATTATACTAAACCACAGTTCACTGTGGTAAAAACTGAAGTATACTATAGTATCTATTACAGTTTATCAGTTGACAATTACTTCTAAAGTATGGTGTAATGTTTATTAACAAAGTGTTTTTAATAATATACTATATTACCCGTTTTAGAATTGCAGGTATTTCCAGCATGTTTCGTTTATTTTCCTTAATCTGGAATGACATCAAATGTATATTTTAAATTTACAGTATATTTTAAAGTATACAGAGTAGACATTACAGTTTTTCTCAGTGGCTTTGGTGCATTTCTCACAACACTATTTACATTTGCACAACAGTTAATGCATTTCTCAAAACAATTAGAACAAACTGCAAAACCTAGTTGATAACCTGTAAATGCGTGTCACTTGCTCAAAATGGAGAGCTCATTCCTCAAAAGCAAGTATTGATGTCAATAAAAGTGTCAGTGTCATCAAGATGAAAAGTCCCATCATCATTGTTTATGAACAAGATAGTCAAATGGCTTTGTCATGTTTTCATTATGACAGTTTACTCTGTTCATTTTTTTCCAATGCAAAAAAGTCAGATTTTGGTGACACTTCCTGAAAATGCTCAAGACACCACTATATACTATTAGCACAGCCATTTGAAAACTACAGTAAAGTTAGACATCACTGCATTTAGTAAGGTATCTGAGTACAAGACTCTGAATATGTAAGTTTCACATTTTTACTGCATGTGCTCTTTGCAATTCTAATTTATTCACATCATTGTGCTAAAGAATAAACACACCCTTATTTACAACAAACATAAACTTCCTTTGGGTAGAGCTGTGCACAACTGTAAACACTATTGCAGTACATATTGGAACTGAACCTACAACCTCCAGCTACAACCCACCTCCGGGAAACATCCATACACACTTACTCACACTCATACACTACAGACAATTTAACCTTCCCAGTTCACCTGTACCGCAAGTCTTTGGACTGTGGGGGCACCAGGAGGAAACCCACGCGAACGCAGGGAGAACATGGAAACTCCACACAGAAATGCCAACTGGCCGAGGCTCGAACCAGCGATCTTCTTGCTGTGAGGCGACAGCACTACCTACTGCGCCACTGCGTCGCCGATTTAGAAGACATTTTCAGAGAAAAAAAAGATTTAAAAAGTTTTATAAAATTAGCTTAACAGATTTTGACAACTAGTTCAACATTTTGTATGTAATGACTCAAGTAATGAAATGAGGACTATTAGTTTTATATGGAACGACTATTCAGCATTCACAAGTTTAGTTAATTTTGACTGACATGACATAAGCAAGTGATAATGTTATAAAACAGCAGAGAGTTTTATGAAAGCAACTGACGCATGTCCAAAAGCATTTGCAATTTGTTGAAAGGAATGAGAAACTGCTACTCTGATGTGCACAAATGACTAATTGCTTTGAGAACTGCATTAACTGTTGTGCAAATGTAAATAGTGTTGTGGGAAATGCACCAAAGCTATTGAGAAAAACTCAGGTACTAAGCCGAAAAGAAAATGAATGAATGAATGAAGCCCATGATGCTCATCAAACCAGAAACTACATGGCATGTCTTAAACAGAATTGTATGTATTTTCATCATATTATTGTTTTTAAATTGTGAATGAGACAATTAATGAAATTACAATAACCGCGTTTACAAATTATTTATCTACTATTGGTACTATTGGTGTATCCTAAACATTTTGTACAAATTAATGGAAGAAGAAAAATGACATACCTCTATGCCATCCAGAGCAGGTCAGAAGCAAGTTGCATGCTTTTTCTACCTGTGCTTTTAAATTTTTAAGAGTTTAGAGTTGACCAGAACAAAACAGAACAACACAACATGTATTTTTTATATTACTGAAATTAGATAATATAGAAAATAGATGTTTCGTGCAAATGTTTATTTAGAACGCAAGTTGAAATATTTGACTTAATTATTTTATGATAATTGAAGCTGAATGTATGATTCCAAAATAGCTATATTAGGAGTCTTAAAATTAATATTTTGAGACAAAAATGTCCCTAAATACACAAACAAACATTACTTTTGGAGATTACATAACTTGAGTTATAATTAAAAACTGCTTAATTAAATTATTTGAGTTTGAAATATAATAGAAGATTTATCTTGGAGAAGCAAAATGTACTCGCAATTCAAGAATCACCCACATTCACAGAATAATACACTATAGTTCGAAAACACTAAAAAAAAATTTCATGTGGGGTTGTTGACAGAAAACAGTAAAATAAAATTAATGATAAAAAAAAGCATTCAGAATTAGCAATATCCTATAGTTATCCCTATAAACGTACAGATACCCACGTTTAAAGTGAAGAAGCTGAAGAAAAAGGGGTAAGAGAAGGTATTCAGAACAGGCTTCAGAGGCAAGGTGTGTGTTTTCCTGTTCCCATTATAACGCTGTCAAACTCCAACTTGTCAGACCAAATGCAGTTTGCTTATAAAGCACTGAGGATGCTACTTTAACTCTGCTCCTTGTGATCAGCAAGCACATTCAGCACCTTAAAATCAATATTATTCATTGATTTTAGCTTAGCTTTTAATACCAACAAGACTGACGTTTTATTTGACCGACTATTAAAACATGAGACCAATGGGCACACTGTGTAATGAATCTAGGACTTTAGACCATCTCTTTAGAAGATCTGTAAAGAGTACAATGATCTGCAGACCCGTTGTCAAGGGGTGTTCAGGTGGTTCGAAAGACCCACCCCCCACTGACAAAGGTCCAGAATTTGTACCATATATAAGCTCATTTGTCCTATTTTGACTGCTAAGCCATCATACATTTTGAAAATCACCCATAAAAGGCTTAAAGACCAAACAGAATCTGAAAGTGAAGTCATCTTTCACTACTGACCAACTGTATTGTTGTTAAATAGACATTTACAATTTACAAGGAACTTTTATTCTAGATCTTGGACCTTATTCTTGAAAAAAATAAACAAATCATCAATAAAAAATTGTGAAGCACCAAAACCCGGCCAAATTAAAGTTATTAATTAAATTAGCTTCGCGCTGAGGAAGGGTTTGGGAACAAATGAATCGCTGAATGATTCATATGGGAGTCGCTGGTATAATTAGGTAAAAATAAATGCAGATTATAAGACCATGAAGGTGAAGGTGAAGACCATGAAGACCATGAGGTTTTTTGACCTTGCATGCACATTAGACTGTTGTTGGAGACCCTTACAACCTAAATATGACCCTATTTCATGTATAATAAGGGCTCTTTAATACTAATTTGACTATTGTTGTTATCCATGAATTTTCTAATTTACTTTTTTATGAGAGGCTAGAAAAATTGTCAAGCTCTACATTATTATTATTATTATTATTATTATTATTATTATTATTATTATTATTATTATTATTACACTGTAAAAAAATCCAGTTTGCCTTAAATTTTTAAGCTAAATGAAATTAACCTTATGAGTCCATTGAACATTTATGTCAAACTGACTTAAAACAGTTTGCGTAACTTAAAAAATTAAGTTAGAACATGATTAGCTTAGTTTAATAAGTTACAATGACCTAAAAACATATGCTGTTAGGACTAATTGATCATATAATTTTTTACAGTGTATGGTTTGATTGTTCAATATTCTAACAGCCAAATTCTGACTGTGCTGCTTAGTTTATTGCCTAATAAATGACACAATCGGCTACTGTTTTAATTTAAAACTTTAACAGATGTAATCTTTTCCCCCAAGTATATATGTAAAACTTTGAAAATTAAACCTCATAATTAAATAGAAAATGAAGTGAATATTTGCAAAATGGTCCACTTTTGAAGAAAAAAAAAAGAACCACCCCTTTAACCAGGCTCGTTCTGAATTAAAGTCATTTTGAGCACAGGAGTGCCCCAAGGCTCTGTTTAATGACCTGCATTATTTTCTATGTAAATCTGTCTATGCATCTGTCTGTTTATCTCGCTGTAAATATTATGTAAATAATATTTGATTACGTCGCTCTCTGCTTGACAGTAGTCTGAGTTTCTGCAGTTTACAACCACATGGTGGTGCTGGTGTGATTAAACATTGACTTATCCATCTAAAAAAATCTCAATTAAAAAAACAAAAAACATTCTTTAAACCAAAATGAGACATAAGAAGGAAGGTTTATATGCAAACTCGTACTATAAAGCTTGCCATGCATGTTGTTTATCATCAAAATATATATCATTAATTTCAATAAAATAGTTAGCAAGGATAAGCAAAGCATGAAACGCAGCTTCACAAACACATACATACGCACATTTATTCCCTCAGGTCCTGTTTCAGCATTGTTTCTGCGTTCAAGCTGCACAGCAAGCAATCAGTTCTCCAGCTTAACAAGTCTCTCCTCGCTGGAGAAACCACAATTATCCCTATTGTCTCATCAAACATAAAGACGCATTACTGCAGCCTGCCATTTACAATGCAAAATATGTGCCAGGTCCTTTTGTTGTTTCAAACACACATAGCTTATTGTTTATTATTTTGTTAAAGACTTAGAAATGTACTTTTTTTTGTTATAAGCTTTAAATAAAACTATGATTTGAGGAATTTTTGTATTTATGTTAGTATGTACAATTTTAATGCAATTATTATGTAAATAATTGTGTGAGTTATTCATTTGGAATACATTTGAATAGGTTGTATTAATAATGTATATACATTTAAAAATGAATTAGTATTGCAAATCATATGCTTTTCAGAAATTTCATTACATATAAGAAGAAGATTGATGGATAATAATTTGTTAAACTTGATTTATGTTGGTAATATATTCACATATTTGCATTTTATGTTACATTATGAAGTGTATATGCAGTTATTAATATGTACATAATTATATAAATATTGAAATCATTAAATTCTATAAAGCCTATAATGTTTTTCCCAAATGCATCAAATAGACAATTAATACTGTATATGTAATGTAAATAATTGTGACTAAAATGTTTATGTTTTTCTGATATTTTATTAAATTAATAAGGTAAATGTATTTAATAACAAATAAACATTTTATTTCCAAAATTAAAAAAACAAAATGAAATAATTTAAATATTACATTTTATAATATAAAACATAATTTGCTTGAAAATGCAAGCATTCTGCAATAAAATATTATAAACCCCAAATCAGAAAAAGTTGGGATAGTATGCAAATGCAAATAAAAAAAGAAAGAAATGATTTCCAAATTTACTTACACTTGTATTTCATTGCAGACAATATGAACACAAAATATTTCATGTTTTGTCTAGTCAACTTCATTTCATTTGTAAAAATATATATCCTTTCATGTGCTTCAGACCTGCAACACATTCCAAAAAAGTTGGGACAGGAGCAGTTTAGAGCTAGTAATCAGGTAAATTGGTTAAATAATGATTTCATTTGAAACGGGTGATTGTATTTATGATTTGGTACAAAAGCAGCATCTAAGAAAAGCCTAGTCCTTTAAGAGCAAAGATGGGTCAAAGATCAGAACAGGTATGTGATCAAATTATTGAAATGTTTAAAAACAATGTTCCTCAAAGAAAGAGAGGAAGACATTTGGATATTTCACCTTCAACAGTGCATAACATAATTAAAAGATTCAAGGAATCTGGAGGAATTTTAGTGCATAGGGGAAAAGGGCGCAAGCCTCAGCTAAACTACTGTGATCTCTGATCCCTCTGCGGCCCTGCATCAAAAATCCTTCATCAATAAGCGACACACCAAATGGGCTCAGGACTACTTTGGCAAACCTTTGTCAAGTACCACAATACATAGTTACATCCACAAATGTCAATTAAAACTGTACTGTGCCAAAAGGAAGCCATATGTTAACAGTGTCCAGAAGCACAGTCAACTTCTCTGGGCTCGGAGGCATCTGGGATGGACCATCACACTGTGGAAATATTTTTTTGGAAGAAATGGTTACCAGCAACAAGTCCAAAAGCCAGGGTCTGTAATGGTATGGGGTTGTGTCAGTGCCCTTAGCAAAGGTAACTTTAATGGAACAATTAATGCTGAAAAGTACATTTGGATTTTGCAGCACAATATGCTGCCTTCTTTGCCGGGGATGCCCTTGCATATTTATAAAAGAAGACAATGCAAAACCACATTCTGCACACATTACAAAGTCCTGGCTGCGGAGGAGGAGGAAACAGGTACTTGACTGGCCTGTCTGCAGTCCCGACCTGTCTCCAATAGAGAATGTGTGGAGCATTTTGAAGTGCAAAATGGCACAATGAAGACTCCGTACTGTGGTCCAACTTAAGAGTTGTTTGCAGAAAAAAATAAGACAAAATTACACCTGAAACGCTTCATCACTTGATGTCTTCAGTCCCAAAATGTTTTTTAATTGTTGTGAAAAGGAATGGAAACATTACAAAGTGATTAATGCTAAACTGTTCCAACTTTTTTTAATTGAACCAAAATTGGAACATGTTTATTACGAGAAAAAAAAATATATATAAAAATCAACAGAAACACATTAAATGTTTGTTGTATTGTCTGCAATGAAGTACAAGTCATAGTAAATTTAGAAATCACTTCTTTTTTTCTTTCTTTTTTTCATACTGTTTTTTTCATACTGTCATAATTTAAGAATAATTTAAATGCATTGTATACAACGTTATTTATTCCATATCTTTGTTTTTAGATGACACCCAAGATGCATAAAAATGAAATAATAAAACATAAAATGACTTTTCTAGTGGCCATCTGATAGTTTGGTGTTGGCTTTACCTATAACTACTTTTTTAATCCATTTGCAGAAATTAAATGAGCACAATATGTCATAAAATCCTAACAATGGCTGACACTTGAAATCAGTGTAATAAATGTTCAGTTGCATGTCGATCAGCCTCATTTTAAACAGTGTTCCCTGCCCTTCATTGTGGTACTTTAGGAAAATACACTATAGTCACGGATATGGCTGGAAACTTTGCATACTCATCATATTTGAAATTTAAATAGTATGTAAAATAATAAGGCTGGCTATGATAATATTTCCAAAGCTTATGTATGAGTTCATCCTTTGATTTTTTTTTTCTATATGGTTTTGTGCCTCTTATAAGAAAATCTCCTAAATCTGAATCTATTTGAATATTGGTCAGACCTGTGACCCGGCCAACCAGATGTGGCCTCATTCATCGCCATTTCCTCCAGAAATTATTCATGTTCAACCACCTATAAAGAGACCCCTGCTGAAAAATTCAGCTTAAACCAGCCTAGGCCGGTTGGCTGGTTTTAGCTGGTTCACCAGCCTGACTTTAGAGGGGTTTTGGCCATTTCCAGGCTGGTTTCCAGCCATTTCCAGCCTGGTCTTAGCTGGTCAGGCTGTAAAATGACCAGTTAAATCCAGCTAAAACCAGCCTGGTTTAAGGTGGACATAGCTGGTTTTGGCTGGGCTCCCAGCCTGGCTAGACTGGTCAAGCTGGTTTTAGCTGGTCATTGTCCAGCATGACCAGCTAAGACCAGGCTGGAAATGGCTGGAAACCAGCCTGGAAATGGCTAAAACCAGCCAACCAGCCTAGGCTGGTTTAAGCTGTTTTTTTTCAGTAGGTACTACGCTCTAAAAAATGCAAATAGCCTCCATTTTTAAAAGTTTGCACTTCAGTCCGTCTATACCAGGGGTGCCCAAACTCAGTCCTGGAGGTCTGACGTCCTACAAAGTTTAGCCAAAGACTAGAGAATACACAAGACATATTACTCATATAGTGTTGAATGGGGGGAAAGTGTAACAGTCAATATGGCGAATGAAGAATGGCCTTCTAGTACAGGAGCATATCATCGATCACTATGCGTCACAATCTGAAAAAACGCAAGGTACAGTCAGTCCCATTGAATGCAAGTCACATGGCAGCAACTACTTGAACACCCACAAACTTGTAAACAAATTGTTGTTATCATTTTGGAAGAGGATGTGCCATCAAAAGCAAGTTGTGAATTACTTCAAAAGACCAGTGCGATCGGACAAGGCATTATTCAGAAGATGATAATATGTAACATGGCCATAAATGAGGTTGTCGTCGTTATCTCGTTCCCTTCGCGCATTAGCTTGGGCAACCTTGAAAAAATGCAGATTTTGTTTGATATGAACATTTAAAAAATAAGCTTAAGAAACTTGATTGGTAATTCCAAAAAGGAAATTTAATCATAAGCTTGGCAAAGTGTTTTGGAGAATTCGATGTTTCCCTATTCAAACTGAGCACACTGCCTGAAAGGCGTTTTAAAGATGTATGCCAAGTGAAATGACTTGGCCTGAAAGGGACATTGGTTTTGACCCACCTACCTGGAAGCTTGTAGTAGAAACAGCTTAATTAGCTTGTCCAGGTGTGTCTAACTGGGGTTAGAGCTAAACTCTGCAGAACACCAGCCCTCCCCCAAGTTTTGGCACCCCTGGTCTACACTACCTGACAAATGTCTTGTTGTCTGTCCAAGTTTTAGAAACAACAAAAAATAACTTGACTTCTAATTAATCATTTGGTATCAGAAGTGGCTAATATGAAAGGCAAAGGACTCTTAAGCTTATTTTACCAAAATAAAATGATCATGCCTTGATTTTTAATTATATAATTAGGACAGTAAGGTCTGACTGCACAGTGGCGCAGTGGGTAGCACGTTCACCTCACAGCAAGAAGGTCGTTGGTTTGAGCCTAGGCTGGGTCAGTTGGCATTTCTGTGTAGAGTTTGCATGTTCTCCCTGTGTTCACATGGGTTTCCTCCGGATGCTCCGGTTTTCCCCACAAGTCCAAAGACATGTGATATAGGTGAATTGGGTAGGCTAAATTGTCCGTGTGTGAATCAGTATGTATGGATGTTTCCTAGTGATGGGTTGCAGCTGGAAGAGCATCCGCTGCGTAAAACACATGCTGGATAAGTTGGCGGTTCATTCCGCTGTGGCAACCCCAGAACAATAAAGGGACTAAGCCGAAAAGAAAATGAATGAATGAGTAAGGCCTGATTTTGCTTAGACAAAAGTCTTGCTACTTAAAGCAATAATGTACAGTATAGGATATAAAGTCATGGTGCAGTGGAGAAAGAATTAATATTGTGTATGACTCCCATGAGCTTGGAAGACTGCATCTATACATCTCTGCAATGACTTAAATAACTTAATAAAGTCATCTGGAATGGCAAAGAAAGCGTTCTTGCAGGACTCCGAGAGATTGTTTGGATTCATTTTCAATGCCTCCTTTTTCATCTTGTCCCCAGACATGCTCAATAATGTTCATGTCTGGTGACTGGGTTGGCCAATCCTGGAGCACCTTGATCTTCTTTGCTTTCAGGAACTTTGATGTGGAGGCTGAAGTATGAGAATAAGCGTTATCCTGCTGAAAAATTTGCCCTCTCCTGTGGTTTGTAATGTAATGGGCAGCACAAATGTCTTGATACCTCAGGCTGCTGAAGTTGCCATCCACTCTGCAGATGTCTCCCACGCCCCATACTGAGTGTAACCCCAAACCATGATTTTTCCTTCACCAAACCTGACTGATTTCTATGAGAAAACGAGGGGTAAGGGGAAGGGCTAAGGGGCAGAATTGGGATTGGGCCTACATGTGCAAAAGCAGTTTTGAATCACATTTCTGAGGTCAGAAAGTCATGGAATACCTCCTTATAAAGGGGTCTTGGGACAAAAAAATTGAAAACCACATTATCTTTAATTAATAGGCTATGCTTTATTTTAATGAAATTTTCTATTTCTTTTCTTTGAAGCAGCTTAACCACCCCCAAAAAACAATCAATAACCATGTGTGTGTAGTGTATATGTGTGAATGTGTGTGGGGGTGCGTACATGCTGGCATCTGTGTGTGTTTTTGTATGTTTGTGTTTATTGTTGCAAAAAAAAAATCCTGTATATTACAGATTTAATATAATCCTGTATTTATAATGCTGAAACAACATTTTATGAAATGCTATACATTTTGAAGATATTAATTAAAGGAGAATTTTATATACTATAATTTTATTGCATTTGGATGATATTGACCAGTATATTTGGAATTCATCTTAGAGTTTAATTAAACTAGTTATTAGGATGGCAGAACAAAACAGAAAATCAAAGACATGATATGGTCTGAATGAATGAATAAGGATTATTAAATATAAAAAAATGATAATGATTAATGATTATGCGTACAAAATACAATTTCAACATCAAAATCCGAGAACAATTTGACACGAATACGCGTGCACATTGAGTGCGCGCATGAGTGTGGGAGCGCGCTCATGAGGCGCGCGTCCGTAGAGGGGGTTATGTATGAAAAGAAACAGGAAACTCCTCCGATCTGATCTGTTCGACACTTTAACAGCAGTGGAAGAAGCGGAGCCTTAGGCTGGCAGTTAATGACTTCATTTCACTCTCTCAATCAGCCATGGCCGTAAAGGCACTCGATTGATTACAGACACCGTCAGTTTTTATACTTTTAACTTTAGAAACTCCGGAAACTAAAAAAACTCCAGTTTAAAGCGGCGGTGCGCGTGTGTGAAAGAGTTGGGCGTGAGTCGTCGGGTGGCTCCACATTTTACCCGCCTGTGTATGATATTTCTTTACTTTTTTTAGACACTTTGACTTCTTAAATCATTTAGAAGCCTTTTAAACTCCTAAAAGATGGGGTGCACCCTGAGCTCGGACGACAAGAGCGCCCAGGAGAGGAGTAAAATGATTGACAAAAACCTGCGGGATGATGGAGAGAAAGCGTCGCGAGAGGTCAAGCTGCTGCTGCTGGGTGAGTTTAGCCGATCTGGTAATGGAAAAAGCCGTAAAATATACATTTCACAACACGTGGAATGCTTTATCACTTGTTTTTATATTCTAACACGCTATGAGTTAATAATATAGTAGTTTGGTTCGTATGTATGCTCTCTGGAAACTTTTATTTCTTTTCATAGTCAATGTGCTAGCATGTTAAAGCTAATCCACTATTTTATCTCTCGAATCATTTCCCGTAGATTAAGCGTTGTGATATAGATATATTTTTCTATACTATAGAAAGTAAATAACTGCCTAAGTGATGTAAAAGACTTTTTTATTTTATGTTTTTGTTCTCGACCGTTTTAAAGTAACGCACTGGTTTTGCATATTTTCCAGTTTGGAGCAAACGGCTCTCGGCTAATCTAGCCAACAAAAGACTAGTTTAATCTAATTTAATCTCCCTTGATTGGTTTAGTGAGATCAATCTGATAGATTAGCCTAACCCTCATTTAATTATGATAAATGAGCTTGTGCATATGGAATGTCCTGCTGGGTGCTTGGAGGAAACTGGGGTGGATGATGCTAAAATGGGCTTAAAAAGTGGTCCTGGTGGTTTTACTAATATCGTACAAGTCTGGAATGGCCGAATGAGGGGTTAATTTAGGCTTTTTACCCTCTTTGATTTGTCTAGATTTAAAAGAAATTGTTTCTCTATATTTTAATCATGAGTATCTCCTTCCACTATATTCATTTAATAAAGTAATTTTAATATTTCAAAAAATAGTACTGTTATTTCTTGTAAAAAATGTAAATTAAATAAATATTTTCCACAGATTTTTTTTTCTTCTATAGAATACATTTTTAATACAATTTATGCCAGTACAGCCTTAGATTTTCTTAGAGAAGTTCCTATGCTAAGTCAAATTCAATATATTTGCAATATTTAAACCCTATTTGCAGGTTACTGTTTGCTTTTCCTCACCTTTAAAGCAAGCTGACTTGTAAATTCATTGTGATTTACATAGAGGCCACTTGTTTTTCAGTTTCTGAATCCTGCTTTGCATAGGTTTCTTCTGTACATTTCCAGTATTTGAATGTTAGTTTTTGTTTTGTTTTTTGGGGTGGGGGCGATATTAAGAAATGAAGCCAAATTAATTCTTTTCTCGTGATTGAAATATTTGTTTGGTTTTCTTGATTCTTGATGATGTGTATGGCTTTAATATATTTGTTTTAGAGAAAATGCCACACACTTATCGAAAAAAGCTCTAGAAAATGAATAACAATGTGTTCTCCCTTAGGTTTGATTAAAGGTGTGAGTGATTGCTCTGTTATTTTGGGGTTCATTTGAAGAACTGTGAACTATTCTATTTGAGCATTTGTGCATGCCAGAAAAGCAGATGGAGATCTGTGAATAATATGCTTCTGCCTCTGCTTCCAAATATACTCTGTTTTTTTTTTCAGCTGATATGAAATCAACACAGACCAAAGACATAAAAACATACCATTATACCATTGTTGGACATTATATTTCAATACAGGTCTTCCAAATGCAACTTTATTTATGACTCAGTATTGATAAAACACCACAAGATTAAGCCCAGGACATTTTTAAAGTGGTTTAGTTAATTTAAAAGTCATACATTTTTTTAATGTTTTTACTTTCTGTGTTAAATGACAGTTTGAAGGGAAATTTACTTAAATTGTTTTGGTGAATAAGCCAAATAAACCCTGTGAATTTAAATGTGAACACACCTTAACTTTGTCAATATCTTTAGCTTTTTTCTTTGCACGTGAAATGATAATAATGGTTAAATCTGACAATTTAATAACCCTCGTATTATGCAGACCATTTTCCCATCGGTTGCTCTTTTTCTCTTTGTATAAACAGAGGACTTAAAACCTGCTCTTATGTCATCAAACTTAAGGGACTTGGTATCTAATTATCTAGTTAACTGGATTCCCCCTAAGTGCTGATTCATTATACGCCCTCTGTGTGCTCTGTTCTTGGATTTGTTTGCTTTTTGGCAATGGGGATTGACAACATATGTCCTTACGCCTGCTGTAAAACAGGCAGGACTTCCTGTTTAGACTGCTGAAGAGGACAAATGGTCACTGCCAGGGTTGTTTCTAATAATACATCCACTGGTGAGAAGAGAAAGCACTTTCACGGTTGGTTATTTGAAGAATTGTGTGTGTCAGAAGTCAACGAGCATCACAAATGGCCATCAGCATGTAATAATTCAGAGAAGATGCACATTACTTCACCATTTAGAGCATGCTATTGGGCGCTTCTCCGGCACTGTCATTGGTTGCTCAGAAACCAAAATGCTGGCTTAAATTACAGCACAATAAACGCAGTCACAGGAGACCAAACAAAAGGTGAAACTAGCGCTTTGGAAGTCAGGTTCACAATGTGGCAGCAGACACTTGCATCTTGCATTTAGTGTAATTGCTAACACTTATGGTTGTGGATTTGAACAAACCCCTAATACAAAATATTGATAGCTTGACTTGACAGAATATCATTGAAACATAGGGACATTAAACGTTAGATCACCCAAAAAATTAAATATTCAGTTTTTTTTTTTCGTCCTCATGTCATTCCAATGCCCTGAGACCTTCGTTCATCTTCCGGACACAAATTAAGACTTTATTAAGATATCCTCTATGGATAGCAATGGTCCCAAGACATTCAGAGTCCAGAAAAGGAACCAAAAACATTTCTAAACAGTCCATGGGACTTCAGTGGTTCAATTGTAATCATACAAAGTACACTGTAAAACCCAAAAAGTTAAGCTAACTCCATAGAGCTGTGAACCTACGCTGGTCTCATGGTTCGGTTACGATTATCATGCCATCGATTCGGTTCAATTCGATATCTTGGCGCATCAGGGTGCATTGACGATGCTTTCCATACACAGTTTTAGATTTTCGTTACAGCAGCAATTCTTGTATTAAAGTGTATAAATATAATTGTAATACAATTTTGTCCTTTAATACAAACAGTCATATATATAAACTGTTCCTTTACACAACACAAGCATTTATAGCCAATAATATAAACAAATATAAATCCCACTCGCTTTCTTATCTTTGTCTACCAAGTTCTCTTACATCCCATACTGTTGAGCTCGTGACCAATCAAAGGGTTGTGATTGGCTCTTGATTCCCTCACCATAGTAAGCTACAGCGACATGGCGCATATGAGATAAATGACATCACTACATAGTAACTGGTTATGATTATTACTGAACCAATACCGAATCTGTGCATCGTGGCACCTCCATCGTGGTGCACCGAAGAAACAATTAATTTGACACCCCTAGTGACTCAAACCATTTGAGGAAACCGATTGCAACAAATCATTTAAGTTCAAAAACTAATCCTAATGAGTAATGTGAACTTAATCCATTTGAGTAAATGAAGCAATTTGAGCACACTAAAATCCAATGAATGAAGAGAACTCAAACCAACTGAGTACTGTAAAACCCAATAAGTTAAGGCAACTCAAACCGTTTGAGGAAACCGATTGCTACAAACCATTTGAGTGAAACTAATCTATACAAGTACTGTGAACGTACTTCATTTAAGTTGAAGTAATGAGGTATTAGCTCATTACCTTCAACACTAAGTTCAAAACTTTTTTCAAATGAGTAGAATTAACTTTTTAGTAAATTGAGTTAACTACACTCATTTCATTTGATTAAGTCCCAATTCTATTTTTGTAGCCCTACGCCTGTGGTGCCCTACGCCTTCAAGCTAAAGAGAATTGGGACACCCCTACCCCTTGGCGGAATGCGAGGGGTAAGGGAAAGGGGAAGGGTTAAGGGGTAGAATTGGGATTGGGCCAGAGTTGACTGTTGGGTTTTATAGTGTAGGGCTGCACAATATATTGTTTCAGCAAAATTTTTGTCTTTGTTTCTAGTCCAAATATCTACATTTCAAAATGAAACCGTTATTTAACTTACCCCACTGGCAGATAATTTTGCTTGTTTTTAAAGACCAAAATCTTAATTTTTTTCTTTATTTCATCTGAATTTTAAAACAAACTATTTTTTTTTCTTCGTCTAAAAATTTCTTTTAGGTATTTGGGCTAGAAATGAGACAAAGCAAAGTAAGAAAAGCATTTTTTTACAGTGTGATTATTCAATTTCTGTACCTGAATACTGTTAGACTCTTCAGAATACCATCACAAGGTGCTATTCAAACTACCTTGTGAAACTGTATTTATAGCACAATAATTATCGCAGAAAAACTAAATATTGCAATATCAGATTTTTCCAATATCATGGAGTCATAATACAAAGCTCAAGGAACACTTGTGAGGCTAAAAAACTGTAATTATAATAAAAAGGAGTAAAAAAATCTATTAAAAATTGAAGCTGAAAAATATAAGAAATCAGGTCTGTCAATGGATTTTTTTTGAGAATTTGTCGTTAATAATTGTAATAGAAGTTTGCACAATCTATTTGTGATGGTTAAAGATTTGAACTCATCAATACTTTAAGCGTCCAGTGATTCATATTAAAGGATTGTAAAAATCCACTGAGATCTTCATTTGTCTTCGGAACACAAATGAAGATATTTTAGATGGAATCCGAGAGCTCTCTGGTCCTCCATAGACAGCAACTGTCCCCATATGCTCTAAGTCCAGAAAAAGAAGCCAAAAACGTTGTCCAACCATTTCATCTGACTTTAGTGGTTCGTATGAAGCATCTAGGCATGTGACTATAACCGTTTTCAAGGTATACGGAGCTTTGGAAAAGTCAAGGTTTTAAAGCCACCAAAATGTTTTGTAATACTGTTCCCAAGGTATTAGTACGATTTTTTTTTTTTTTTTTTTTTTTTTTTTTTGTTTGTTTTTGAGGACAACAGTATCTCCAGCAGAAAAAATATCCGAAGATGCCGTTTTAAATTGTAAAGAAATCTGTGTTTTAAAAACTAATGAAGACAACAGAGGTCTAAAAGTCACAGTGAAAAGTCTGTGTATTGGAATGACCTGAGGGTGAGTAATTGATAAACAAATGTTCTTTTTTGAGTGGACTAATGCTTTAAAGCATAATAATGAAAATTGCTTGCTCTCAAGTTCTTCCAATGCTTTGAGCTTCTTCCTTTTTTTGGTAAATGCAAGTGAAGTTATGTAGAATGTTGGAAACCAGAAGCAGTGACTTCAATTGTTTTACAAACTAATCGGTTTCCGTCATTGTTCAAAATATCAACAGAATAATTTCACTCTAAGAGGTTTCTAACACATTTACAAATGCATTTTATCCATAAATGATATTTGATAAATAATATGGAGGAACCATTTATATATGTTAAAATATTGAAATCAATATTTGCTTCTTGGGTAATATTACAAACTCAAAGGACGATTGATGGTACAGTTGAACATGAAGCAGCACAAGCCTCTCATGTGGGAGTTTTGTGGGGGTCTCTGGGGGAAGTGTGCAGCACACTTGTGTCGGGTCTCGTCGCAGTAGGGTTTGAATCTGGGCGAGAGATGCTGATGTGGCCTAATTGCTGTGTTTGTGCTCTGGGACTGAGAGAGAGAGACATCCTCCCACAGGGACATCCTTAACCACAACTGAGATGGTTAATTGAAACGTTCGCTTGGTAAACGGATGAACTCTTGTCTCACGGAAGGCGGAAAGCTGCAAGGGAGCTTGCCCAAAAACCTGCCCAAGTTATTTTTAATTTTGAAAACTGTAATGCAGAGGCACAATATATAGATATTACTAAATATTTGTGTGGATAAATCTAAAAACCTTTGTTTTTACTATTTAAAAGCAACACTTTTTAAAAAAATCTTGTCTCCTCCAAAAGTGTGTATGCATTGTTTTTTTTTTCTAATGCTGTTCTTGATTAAAGTGTTCTTTCTATTAATCACACTTCCAAACAGCATTAATCAGAACAGCTGTTTTCAACATTAATGAATCAGAAGGATTTCTGAAGGATCATGTGATTCTCAAAACTAATGATGCTAATAATAGAGTATTTTAAAATATTTCTCCAAGAGTATAATGTATTAACATACAAAACCATAGAAAATGCATTTATATTTGATTAGAAATTATCATAATTTTTTTTTTTGTCATCAAATCTCATTTGCTATATTTTAAGAGAGTCTCTTTTAATGGTTATCGGTTAACAAAGGAAGAGTTTAGATGCAAAAAACAAAAAATGCCATTGGATAATTTCTTCTAAATTTAGCATTTTTTTCCAACTCCTCTGTGTAGGCTCAGTGATTTTACTTTTATAGTCATGAATGAGTTCTTTCCATTGCTTTTAAAGTGAAATAACTAAACACAAACATAGGAGGCTGAGAATAATGCTCATTTTAGGAGAACTTCAGATGGCCTTAAAAGGTTTTTGGATCTGAACTCTTCATATGCACTCTGACCTTTTACAAATAAATATGATGCTTTTTTAACATCTATATAATTACATTTCAGGACCTTCAAGTTCATTTCTTGCAAAGTTTTAGATAATTATTCGATTTTTCATTTTATTCAGGGGTCACCTATCTCGGTCCTGGAGGGCCGGTGTCCCTGCAGGGTTTAGCCTGCCTGCCTGGATGTTTCAAGTATACCTAGTAATACTTTGATTAGCGTGTTCAGGTGTGTTTGATTAGGGTTGGAGCTAAAATCTGCAGGCCAACGGCCCTCCTGGAACAAGTTTGGTGACCCCTGATTTAATTGGTTATTTATTATTATTATTATTATTATTATTAATTTTAGGTTATCACTAGTACATACTTCTAGTACATTAGCTATGAGGGTATTTAGTAAATGGTAAATACTTATAATTTAAAGTTTAATATTTAGACTGATCCAAATTTTGATTTTAAATGTGGTTTTTATTAATTCAACATTTACCAAATTCTGCGGCGTTTCATGTTAATTGTATTATTACAATTTTGCAATTCCATCTTTGTTTTCTGCATGAGTGAAGTCGTAGTGCTCTACAATAATTTGACTTTTTACAACGACATTTGCAGTTTTACCAACCCCAAACTTTGGAAACACTGTGTATAATAATTAAGAGTATTAATTTAAATATGACAGCTTTTTTTATGTGGGGATCTTAGGATCCATATTGACATTCCCTTGCTTTCTTTTTTTTAAGTCTGCTGTCTGTTCCCAGCAATCAAACCTGTGCCAACTGGCATATCTAGATGCATAGCTAATCTGTTTAGAAAAGTCTGTCAGTAATCCCATTACAGTGAGGTGTCGTTTAATTAATCCATTAAGATTAGCACCTACACACTTCCACACATCGCTGGTGGTTGTTAAAGTCAGATGCTGTGGTTCAGACTGGAATATCCACTTTACACAAATCTGAACCATTTTATTTTCTGTTCTGTTGCCATTTCACATGACATCAGTTTTCCCACTTCCCTTTGCTTTGTTTGTCACGGATGCAACGTGATGTTTTATTTTCAGTAAAACTCCATATTTCTTTCAGGGTCTAAATTGATAAGGCGTTCTCTCTACCCAGTTTTTACATGTGGTGAAATCAAAGGGATGGAAATGAAATGAACGTCCCGCTCAATCTGATACCGACTCCACATTTGCTGAGCTGGCAGAAGCCACGAGTGTTTGATCACTCAGACTCTGCTCCTCATACTCTTTTATTGAGCTGAAAAAAGAGCTGGAATGTTTGGGTGTGTGTCCATCTGGTTAACACGCACTCTTTCTGCTTGTCTTTTGCAGGCGCTGGTGAATCCGGGAAGAGCACAATTGTCAAACAGATGAAGTAAGTGTAACCCCATGTTATGTCATCATAATATGTCATACTGTTTCCATAATGTTTAATATATCACACAGGATGTAAAAGATAGCAGAGTCTATGGCAATTAAATGTGCCTTACATAATCGTTTGGCTATGATCTTGACTTATTAAGGGACTTCCCTCCCTTTGTCAGAGTCGTATAACCTTTTAACATTTGAAACATCCTCAAATGCATTAGCGTTAAGCAATAGAGTGCTGCAGTGATCACGTATTTTTGTAGGAAGTGAGGGAGTTAGCATTTTCCTGCTGCCCTCAGTCGAAACCCAATAGGAACTTCCCATTGACTTTTTGAATATTGCTTAAAAAAAAGATTTGTGACTAACAGTAGTGATTGTTTCTGATGCGTTTCATTTATGATGAACTTTACATTTTTAGGCTTGCATAAAATCATCCAAAGGAAAAATCTAAATTGTAAAACTACACCACAGTTGGGTTTTTTCATTATTTGAGTAGCTTAAACTAAACACCAAACATTGATCACCTAAAGCAGTGTTTCTCAACCATATTCCTGTTGGACCACCAGCTCTGCACATTTTCTGTTGTTCCTTAACCAAACACACCTGATTCAGATCATCGGCTCATTAGCAGAGATTGAAAGACCTGTAATGGGTGTGACAAAAAAGATGTTCAAAACATGCAGTGCTGGTGGTCCTTCAGGAACGTGGTTGAGAAGCAATGATCTAAAGAAAATGCACGCAGTCATGCAAAATAATGGAAGTTTCATCCTAACACAATTAAAACGAAAATTTAAATGTTTAAAAAAGATCAAACAGTAAATCAAACTCTCAAAACAACTACCCAAATGATAAATCAGATGCTCAAACTATCAAATAATGAATCAAAATGCATTAAGTATGAAATCAAAATGCTCAAATGTGTCATATTTAATTTTCAACATCAACTCAGTGCTGGTTTGAGCATTTAATTCAATCATAACAGGTTTATGCCGAGTTTATCAAATATCAAATGCATTTGATTTCATATTTGAGAATGCATTTTGATTCATTATTTGATAGTTTGAGTATTTGATTTATCATTTGGATAGTTGTTTTGAGAGTTTCATTTACTGTTTGATCTTTTTAGGCATTTGAATTTTCATTTTAATTGTGTTAGGAAAAAACTTCTATACAAAATAGTGCTGATCAGAAAAATGTGTTTTTGGCAGCCTGTATTTATTTTGTCTTTTTTTTTCTATCTGGCTTAATACATTTAATACACAATAGGCTGAATGACTGAAAGATTTATTTTTGGCCTTTTTAGATTTATTTTATTAAGTAGATAGGACAGTATTATCGACAGGAAGTGAAGTGGGAGAGAGACAGGGGGTAGAGACGGGAAACGTCCTCGAGCCGGGATTCGAACTCGTGCTACTCGTGAACTCGTGCTACTGCACCATATGTCCGCGGGACGGTGATGTGATCTGTAGTAAATTTACTCAGAAGTATAAAGTATGTAATCATGCAATCCCTTTGTCACTGTTTAGAATGCTATTATGAAATATGTTGCATGTTTTGTGTCAGAAGTTACATTTCACAGAAGAAATTAATTCAAACACAGTAAGTTTTGAGTAAAAAGGTAATTGCATGTGGTATTTGCACATGCTTCCAGCTTTAACATTTGCAAATTTACTTCAAAAGCCCATTATTCACTAAGAATCTATACGCAAACAGCTATCAATATGACAGAATGATTGTTTGCGATTTTTTTTTTTTTTTTTTTTTTTTTTTTTTTTTTTTTTTTTTTTTTTTTTTTTTTTTTTTTTTTTTTTTTTTTTTTTTTTTTTTTTTTTTGTCTGGCAAGATGATATCGATAGCAAAATTTTGCATAATTGGGCAGAGAACTATGACTTTGTGTAGTAAATGCTGGAGATTCACAGCTGATTGGAGGGTTAATAGAATAATGCGCATGACAATCGCATGCAATTTATCAGTCAGCCCTAGTTCCATTGCTTCACAGGACAACAGCCAATCACTTTACTTTTTCAGTGCTGTATGAACGCAGCTGGTTAGTTGAGTATTTGCATGGGGCGATCAAACTGGCTAACCCCTTTGTGATGATTCAAAATGCTTTGGAATGACCCACCGGGTTTCTGACCAGTACTTGTGTGTAAGGCTGCCATGTTGTTTATGTCAAAATCACATGATCTGCGCACTGCGATTAGTCGACATCATTCAAAGAGTGTCATGGCAGAGCAATAAAGTCGAGTTGTCAACTAGTCTGTGCAACTTTTAATACACAATGCATTACAGTATTGTCCCCTTTCCTCTGCAGTTCCTTGTCACAGTTTCTTTTTTGTTTTTGAATAGTTTTTCTTTAAAATTTTGTTGCTTAGACACCAAAGAGAACAAGCTTTCTTTCAACACTTCAGTGTCTACTAGTTTTCAGAACCACATACTATACTTTAGTGCTTCCAGTCTCACTCTGTTGTGCAACTGGAGCAGCTCTAAGAGCGGCATATGGTCTAAAGCTCAAATCTAACTGGACAGCCCATTTCTGGAAAGAATAAAAAGCTACAATATTTCAGATTGTGAAAGATTCTAGCATATGTTAATAAGACAATTGTGTAAAATGTACCCTTAATGTCCCTGATAACCTCTATAACCCAACACACGTCAACCCCAAAACATTCTTAATTTTGAGTGTCTCTCAGGTGAGTGGACATGACAAGCCACCTGCAGAAAACACACCCTTTCATCTCTCTCACACTTTAAACACCTGCACCAGTTTTTGCATGTGTGTTTTTTAAATCGTTTGAAACCAGTCTTAATTTTCTTCTGTCCAAGTAAAGCCACCCGATCAGGCCGGCATCCATCCAATCACCAACAATTTTTTAAATATTTAAGTTTATATTTAAGTTTTTTTTTATTGCAAAGAGATACAATTTACAATAGCTGTTAGACATTTTTACAGAAGTTCCTCCAAATTAAATTCCCTAATCAGGGAAAGAAAACTAAAATGACACTGTTTCTCATGATGAACAGAGAAATACTGTATATCCCTTTACATTATCTTCCATTCTTAGAAAAACTCTTTACAGAAGTAAGGAGTAGATGTCATATTATTAATAATTATGCATGAAACTTAAGCATTTATAATAGAAACGCGTTAGGTTGAATGGAAGTTATACTCAGTCTGCAAATATATGTTTTTGATTTATTTTTGCAATTGTCTCCACAATACATCTAATTTAAACAATGTTAAACTTGTCAATTAAAAAATTATTTTTTTACTTTTACCGAATATCTTGGGCCAAAGCGAGCCAGCTGGGTGAAGGGAAAGCAGAGGCTGAGTTTGCAAGAAGGTGTGCCGCTGTCATTACACTAGTTTTCCCATCATGCACGAGAACATTTGCCAAAAAATAAATAAATAAAGGAGAAAAAAAAAACATAGTTACTGGTCAGTTACTGATCACTGCTCAACCTCCCGGGCGATAAAAGCCTTGGCTCGCACTGGCCCGACAGTGGAAATGCGGCTAATCATTAGACTGATACAGGGCTAAACTGAACTTGAACATTTCATTCAAAATGGTCCTAAAAAGTCTTAAATTTGACTTTATGAAAGTTGCAGAAACCCTGGTAAGTCACTTTGGACAAAAGCGTCTGCGAATTTTGTTTAAATTTAGCCACTTATTAAAATACAGTTATCTCTAATTTATTTCATTAAAAAACAAGTAACTTATTTTAGCTATTTATACCGTCACAGAATAAATTGTGAATAGTTCTTGAGATTCTATCAGTTGCAGACTCTATTTCAGGCATTTAACCAAACCTCCATTCTAAAAACTCATCGACTTCATACCTGTTTTGGCTTACAAAAGCCTCCCTGCTGCACTTTGTAAGCAAGTACAGTGATTAAACCTTCACTTTTAATGGGTGTTGTTTGGCACAGCTAGCAGCCGAACACTTCCAGCATCTTCAGCAAGGACTATATTCACATTACACGTGCCAGGAACCAGTAGCTCTATTACTTCAATTAACAACTGTTGTTTTTCTCTCCCACAGAATCATTCATGAAGCGGGCTACTCAGAGGAAGAGTGCAAACAATACAGAGCCGTGGTTTACAGCAACACAATTCAGTCCATCATCGCCATCATAAGAGCCATGGGCCGCCTGAGGATTGACTTTGCGGATTCATCACGGGCTGTAAGTGCTGTCGCTGTAATGCAAAGTGGGGTTAAATGCAGGCCAGAGAATTTCCAGTCCACTTATTTATGCAATGCTAAAGTTGCAAATGGAGGAAAAAACAGAATACATTATTCATTTGATTGACTTGACTGTTGTAGGATGACGCAAGACAGCTGTTTGTGATGGCCGGCTCTGTAGATGAGGGATTCATGACGAGTGATCTGGCCGGAATAATCCAGCGGCTCTGGAAGGATGAAGGCGTAAAGGCTTGTTTTCTTCGCTCCAGAGAGTACCAGCTCAATGACTCTGCCTCATAGTGAGTTTATCTGTCATGCTTTTAGCCTGGTTCTCAAATAATGACCTCTGAGATCACCACGTAATCCTCCTCCAATTTACATTGTGGTTTCTGACCACGTCATACGTGCGCTGTGTGCCGACATTTCTTTCACATTGAGTTATTATAGACATTATTCCATCCATTATGGCCTATGATTCAAATATGCTTTATGCAAACTTTTCAAAAATGCAAATTTGTGCTGTGCTCTCCAAGCATTCTGGGAACCCATACCGTTTGCATATAACCCAGATGAGCAAGATGATGTGAGGGTGATTTTAGAATTTCAAATTCTAAATAAAAAAAATGTCACTGAGGATATTTTAACATTTAAAATAAAAAAAAAAACATTTTTTGTACAAAGTATTTTTAAAAATTCATTTTATTATGAAAAATAAATGGTATGAATGAATGATAATATTGTGAAAGTCTAAAAATGCTATTTACAATTTGCTTATATTCTTATAGTCATTTCCACACAGTATTAGAGGGGACACTCAAAACTTGCTTATGCATGTTTACTAAAAGGAGAAAATTGCACCGTGTTTGTAAAACTGACTGTCCATCAGGGCTATTTTTCAGGCTTATAATTTGACTGCACTACAGTACAAGTCAAAATTACTTGTTTCATTCTATTAATGCTTTTATATAGGTTTCTAACCATGTGAACCATGTGAACAAATGAGTCCTGATTAAAAAAATGAATAATATATGTCTTTAGATTTATTTTTGAATAACTACACCTCACCGTCAACATATAATCTTACTTTAGGTTAGGTCTTAATACTTTAGGTTTCTTGTACTCTAGCAGAATAAAAGTATCAATTTCTTTATAAAAAAATTTCAGACCCCCTGTTTGCATTATCATGTAACACTTGTAAAGTCTGCACAAATTTTAGGCTGAAGTTCTGCAAGATCAACAACTTAAACAACTTAAATTGTTCATGTTTAAGTCACAAATCACATACTTAATTTTTTTAATCATACTTAATTACCATTGGTAAGTGATACAAATAGTCCCTCCTCAAATTCGTGCTATTGTTTGAGCTGAAAATGGTGTAATGCTAGCTCTGAGTATGCTAAAACTGGAACTTTTTATGTGCTTTGGCACTTTATGGTCCGTTTCCACTGAGTGGTAGGTACGGGTCGGTACACTTTTTTTGACCATTTCCACTGTCAAGAGGTACCAAAAAGCAAACCATACCACTTTTTAGATACCTTTTGTCATGCTAGGTATCCTTTGGAAAAGGTAACTAATGGAGCTAGACGCGCAACTGAATGCTATTGGTTTACAGAGATACGTTACTAGTGCCAAGCCAGGAGAATGAAAACAAAATAAGCGCCATTTTTTTCCATACACAGCCGAGACATTACAACGTAATACTGTATACATATGATAACGAGCCATGGTCGACTTAAGCTAAAACAAACCTTGTAGTCATTTTGATGAACAGCCACAAAGCCAAGAAGAAGAGGAGAATCTGCCGTGTTGTATTTAAGTGCTTCTGACATCCTTTCAGAAACGGACAATTGTAATTGTAATTTCTGTAATTGGTAACATATCGGAGACTGTAAGGGGCTGTATGTGTTGTTATATGTTGCATTTATTTATTTATTTATAATTGCAGATGTTAGAGTAGGCTATTGAATGGGCCATTAGTATACATTTTGGAGAACTTCAACACAAACTTTTGGAAAAAAAAGTGTTTTGAAAACCCCTATTTTATCTGTGTGAACTTTTGTAAGATTAGTGTAAACAAATTTTGCATGTGCATGTATATTAATATTATAAATGGTTGCAATTTTTTATGGGTATTCTCTAGCTGTTGAGTGTACTTCTGGTGTACATTTGCTTTTGCGGTGCATTGTGGGATTAATTGAGTGCACTTCAGAACATCCACTATGCTTTTGGGCCACTACAGTTGCCTGCTCCCTCAAATAATGCACTGTTAGTGGTATAGGGGGCGGTTTCGGATACAGCCCATGTGTATAGTGTTTGTTAAAGTGAAATCGCCAACTACTGACCTGGCATGCATTATACGTTTTAGTTGTTTTAAACAACATTGGCACCTGTATGGAGATGTTGTAGAAAAGGAGAATTTTTTTCATTTTGTGCAATAATCAAGCAGAGTCGCATTAGAACTTACATTTTTTCCCAAATAAACTGATCGAATATCTTATTTTTTTACAGATAAAGTGTTAAAGAATTAAGTATATTTGAATATATTTTTTTGAATGAACTGAACTGTATTTTCTTTTTTTAGCTACCTGAATGATCTGGAGAGAATATCCAGTGATTCCTATGTCCCAACACAGCAAGATGTCCTGAGGACCAGAGTGAAGACTACTGGTATAGTGGAGACCCACTTCACATTCAAGGATCTTCATTTCAAGTGAGTTTTTAATTTTACAATCCAAAACTAGGGTCAGTTAATGTTTGGGTTTTTCCTATAGCAGTGACATTGATTTTATTAATTCATTTATTTATTTTTGTGAAATCTAGATAGTAAGTATGTGGCTTGAGTAAAAGAAAAATCTCCAGAAACTGGTTTATATGCTCATTTTTTCCCAATAAAATACCGCTAGAATCAGAATCTCCATATTGACCATATTTAGAATAGTTGTGAATGTTAATGAGCTCTGCTCCGTGCTCCATCCCCCCCCCCCCCCTCAAAATATTTTAACAATTGTAGTAGATGGCTTGTTAACTTAAGTGGTGAAGGTTCATTTTACCTATGTGGAGTGAGCAAGCTTTCTATGAAAACCACCAAAGTAATCGATTTTGGTCTTGAGTTGTGTTGTGGATAAAATATATGCTAAACCATAATAATAAAAAATAAATTAATAAAAACAGACCAACACAGATATGTTGTTGCATTTTGAAGCTTGATGTAAATGAAATCAGAGCCAGGAATTAATATTAACCTCTGTATAAACAAATGACATTTAATAAAGTGTATTGCTGTTCTTTCACTTCAGAAAATTTAAAGTTATCGTTAACTATTCAACTATAGCTATAGTTAACTACTCAAGACACTATTTTTAAACATGCATTTTCTAACTACACACTTATGCTCAACATTCTACGTGTGTTTGTTGAAATTTCACAATGAACATGACAAATTAAAATAATAAATGAAACATTCCATATTGGATTACTGAATAATTCCGTATTGAATTACTTATTCCTTACTCAACAAATTTATTATTCGTATGTTGTGCATTTTGCATTCAGTCTCGCATATGAACCGATTGTTCATAGAAAACCATCAGCGCTGCTGATGCTTAATCTGGGCACATAACCCGGATGCGTCTTCCTCTGCTTGTAAACTTGTAAACGAACACTTGCGATGAGTTCATGATATCGGCCAGAACAATAAGTACAAATCCAAACGAAAAATGTGATTATCGGCCGATCGATCTGAGCATCCCTAATGCATAGCAAGTTTTATATAAACTTAAAAATACGAAAGGAAAATTATCAGTTTTGTAATCTCACTAGGAAACATTGTGGCCAATCAATTGGTGCCTGCGGTGTGCATATTAATGATCCTGTGTGCAACATCAGTCTGTGTTTTGAAAGCTTAACTTTTGATGACGTGGCTTCTCGGGCAGGTCTTAAAGTACATGCAAATCTTAAAGGCGTGCTAATGACTAGCCTCGTGAGCAACATAACAGTCTGTATTGTGTTCTGATTAACCTGATTTTCACCAGGGTTTTATACTCACGGAATTTACATGAGAATGATAAAACAATGGGGTTTGAGGCTCGCTGTATGGCTATTTCCAAGAACTGAACTCCTAATATTGGACTCTTCCTAGGTATACCCAGATTTTCTTTATAGGTCACCAACTGATACTTTTAAAATGACTTTTAAAAGAAATCTGAATTGCTGTTTGATAAACAGTTCTTTATATTTGCACACTATAAATTAATAATTGAAAATATATATACATAAATAAAAAATGTATAAATGAATACAAAACAACACATTGACATAAATCACAATAAAAGCTATGCCATATAACTCAATTACAACTCAAACTCAAAGTTACAATACTAATAAAAGCAAGATCTATTCTTGGTATGTTATGAACTAGATTAGTGATGCTAAGCCATGGGAAAGGGTGCTTTAAATAGCTTTTAAATTCAATGAGCTTTTTAAATGCTTTTATTTTTTTTTTTAATTAAAAGTATATGTTTATTTAAGGAATGTAGTGAATGTTTGTAACCATGTTTGTTTGTGGCTCATTCATCATTGCAAAAAGGCTAAATAAACTAAATACAGTTATCATTAATGCTGGCATTTCTGATGGTTCTGATGGTTTCATCCCATCATTGTTTTTAACATGGCATCTCACATTATCTATGCAGAGATGTTTAAACACTGCTCTATTTCGAGCACAGGGTGAAGAGAAACGCTCATTTGCATTTATTTTTTTATTTTGACCCCAAAATTGACATTTTCATCAGGGAATAATAAATTATATGTACGTAGTTAGATTTGAAACATCAGACAAATTCTGATCATACCAAAGTAAATGACATCATTACTAATGTACATTTTGTAAAAATTGGATCCATTTATTTCATGGAGTGTAATTAGATTTGATTACTTGATAAATTTTTTCTTTAGTACGCCACATTCACACAGGGCGTCAGCGTCAACGATTCCCATTCACTTTGAATGTGTGACGTCAAGCATTGCTGAACTGAATTGTGGATCCGTCGGTGTTGCTCACTGCAGAAGTTGAAAATTTCTTAACACCCGATTCTCACGGGCTTCAGCGTCAGCAAGAGGGCATGTCTGAGTGTAGGGCTGATGAGATTGTTATAGAAGTGTCAGCCAATAAAATTTGTCCACAATCGGCTACTGTCTGAGCTGGTGTATTTGTATAAATTGATCGGATTGGCTGACGCTTCCTTTGGCGCTTGAAAAGCTGAGAAATTCCCAACTTCTGCAGCGAATAACATTGATGAAGCGACGCCGACAGATACACGTATCAGTTTGGCAACGCTTGACGTCACCCACTCAAGGTGAATAAGAGTGAGTGTGAATGGGGCATAAATTTTTAAGCGCTAATGGAAACGTCAGCCAATCAGATCGCTTTGTGCAAATACCACAGCTCGAACAGTAGCCAATTGTAAACTAATTTCATCGGCTGACGCTGCTATGATGATCGCGTCAGCCCCAACTTCAGACACACCCTCTTACTTTTTTTATTGTCTTACTGTTTCAACTCCAGTCAATTGAAATGTTTTGTCATGCAGTACCTTATATTTAATATAAAAAATATATTTGTATAGCTTTTTGCATAGCTTTTGTGCTTATAAAAACAACGAAAGTAATGAATTTCATGCAATATTAAATGGAATGCAGTTTTATCTAATGATTAATTTATCTAAGCTTGTAGATAATAAAATGTGTCTTTTTATCCTAATATAGTAATAAGCGATGTAGTAATATTAGAATTAATTTACAAAATAATAAAAAAAAAATCAACTTTTCCATGGCATTACATTTTTATTTTTTAGATGGATAGTTTTTTTCAATAGTGTATGTAGTATAAGACTAGATTAATATTGTTGTAATGTGTAAATGTGAATCAAATGTATAAATTTTGCATTTAATTATTATTTTATTACAAACAAATATACATGACAATGGCAGAGTATGTGGTAGAGTTGTTTCTTGAGTGTTTCATCAGCAAAGTGTGGATTTCCTCCACATTACAACCAACAGAGGAGACGCATCATACACACCATATATATTTTCCTTACAGGTACTGATTACTAGCAAGATGACCGCGTAAATTAACGGCCTGGCATACGTAATACAGTGTTTTTGGTTGTTTTCGTTCATGCTTGTAAAAGTAAAAAAAATAGTTTTGCATATCAATTTTCCTGCACCAAATCTTTTGCTGTACTACAATTCAATTCAATTCACCTTTATTTGTATAGCGCTTATACAATGTAGATTGTGTCAAAGCAGCTTCACATAAAAGGTCACAGTACTACATTAAGATACATCGAGTCTCATGTTTGAAATTATTTGTCTCGGCACCTAATTTAGCTGGAAGTGTTTGAGTTATATGCCAAGATAAAACATAATGCAAATGAAGTAGATGATTAGAAGTAGAAATAAAAATGATGAAGGTTTTAAAACATTATTAAATACATTTAAAAATGATTAAATTAATGAGCAAATAAATAAACATAACTACCATGCCCCCATGTGATAGAATAGTGTAAAAGCAATCTCATAGCTGGAAATTATGGCGATCTGAAAATATACTGATTCCCCCCTCCAACACTAGCAGATCCTTATTGTGTAAATGTGAAACCTTTTAAAGAGTGTAGTTGAACATTATTTTTATTTAAGGCCACATTGTTGTGTAAATGTAGCCTAAAATTGGATCTGGGGGTACAGTTCCACCCTTTTCCGCCCCCTGGTGGTACAGGGCCTTCCAGAATGCATTCCACTGACCAACTTTCCTCTGCTTTTCAGGATGTTTGACGTGGGCGGCCAGAGATCTGAGAGGAAGAAATGGATCCACTGCTTTGAAGGAGTGACCTCCATCATCTTCTGCGTGTCCCTCAGCGATTATGACCTGGTCCTGGCGGAGGATGAGGAGATGGTGAGCGCACAGAAAAATAAAAATCTGCTCTTTCAGAAGCTTTGCGTTGGGACGTTCTTCAAACACTGCTCGATTTTTCTTTGTAGAACCGAATGCATGAGAGCATGAAGCTGTTCGACAGCATCTGCAATAACAAGTGGTTCACGGACACCTCCATCATCCTGTTTCTCAACAAGAAGGATCTGTTTGAAGAGAAGGTCCAGAGGAGCCCGCTTACTATTTGTTTCCCCGAGTATAATGGTATGAACAGCTTATTGAATGTAATACAGCTTGAATGTAATATTTTTATTCTTTATTTTGTTATATCTTTTTTATTTGTATTATAATAAATGTTTTATCATATTAGAATATACAATACATCTATATCAATTATAAAATAAAATACTGAATAAAAAGTAATAAATTAAGCCTTTAATGTTGTTTATGTAGTACATATAAAATATATTATTGAATACAATTTTTAGTTTTGTTTGTAAAAAAGTAATTAAGTAATCTATTTTTGCATAACAAATGGAATACTGTTTTATAAAATATATAAAATGTAGTATGGAAAAATGTAATATTATGTTATAAAATAATGTAATTTAATTTAATGCTAAATAGGGCTGCACGATTTGGGAAAAATATTGCGATTATTGATTATTGAGGTCAATATTGTGATGTGCGATTTGCGATAAATGGTATTGTGAGTCAACTTGATGGGGAAACTTCCAAATTCCAATTGCACTTTTCTTGGTTGATTCTGATTTTTAGGTGTGACCTGCTGATTCCAATTTTCTTTTTAAGAACTATAGCTATAATAAGTTATTATTATTGTTATTATTATTATTAATAATAATCAGAGCTTGACATCAACACCCGCCAACTCACCAAATGTGGGTAGATTTCAGCTGTGGTGGGTTAGAGAGCTGCTCCCACTAGCCACTTTGCCTGGGTGAAAATAATTTTTAGATTGTAGATTGATTGTTTGCGCGAGCAAAAGAAAGCAGGTGAATTGTTGTAGTTGCCGACCTTCTCATCAATTAGACGCTATCAGACTGGAGGTTTTGGATACCAGAAAATAGATTTTATTTACATAATAAAGCTGAGAAAGTGCAAAGCAGACCTCTGAAAGTTCTGAAGTCTCTCCTGGACAATTCCTAAAGTGTTTTGTTTTTCACAATCTTTATACAGATTCTTTGACACACCCCTAGGTGTCTCATTTTAACTTCTGACCATCCTTGGATAAGTTTTTCCTCAGGTGATGCTGTTATTTTTGGCTCTCAGCCCACTAGCTAAGGTCTACGTAAGCAACTGCTTTTTAAATGTAGTTTTTAAATGATATAATCAGTGCTTTACATATTTTGTCATTTTATATAATCAGTCATTCTTCAGCATAGCTGTCTCATAGTGTTTCTCCTGAGCAGGTTTACTTGTCTCACACACCCAGTTTTTGTTTTACACATTTACTACATACTTTTACATACCACAGTATCCTTAGTTTACATGCTTGCATGTGTGCTTTAAGAGAATACAAACTGCTTCACACGTAGAGAATACTTTTTAGAGAATAAAAAAATCAGGCGGATGATCAGGCGCATGTGAGATGCAGGCTTTCTTCACTCACTGATAAAGGTATTAGTATCGCGCGCACTGCTAATGTGATGCACACGAGAGTTTCTAAAGCTTGCGCGCTCCTGTTTCCTTGCGTGAAGCAAACATGCCTGCAAACATATGGAACAAAATCAATGCCAAAAGTATTGAATTAAAAAGCTTGTTGAATAGCACAAACTGAAAAAAATAATACACCGTATTAACAAGTTCTTGCATTTTAATGACTTGAATTGCAGGGTTTGTATTTTTAGGTCCTGAAATTTAACATAGCTGTTTATTTAAGCTGTGAATAGTTCAACTAAAAATATTTCAAACATTTTTTCGTACTTATAAATTCAATAATTCATTTTCAATTTCCAGGATTCACTTACAAAATATTCAATACCCTTTAAAAATACGATGTATAATATTCAAAAGGTAATTTTCAGTTCATTTTATTTCAGTTCAAATATTCGCTTCCATAAATTCAGTGGCTCAAATTCGACTGTTAAAATTCAACATTACATCCGGAAACTGCAGGAAAAGCAATAGATTGCAGATTGAAGATCTCCAGCTGCTTTTCCACCAGCAGGTGGAGATGGAATAATTTAAGATTTTTAACCCAGTAAATAGACGAGAAAAAAGCTAATAAAGGCACAAAAGTAGCATTTAATATTAATATCAGTGTCTTGGACATTATAAGTAATAAAATGAGTATGAGTAAAATAAGTAAATGATCTTTTGGTCATTTATATTTGCCCTTATGTAACAGAAGCCAGTTGGTGATCGCGTAAACCTCACTCCTCGGATTTAGTGACAGATGTTGTTCTGCAATATTTAGCCTGTTGTTGCTAGATCGGATACGTTTGCAGCCGGAAGTTAATGACAATTATTTCTATTATTTATAAAATTTCCCATTTATTGTATTTTACTAACGTCTACCTCCACCCCAACCCTAAACCCAACCATCACAGTACCGTAAAAACAGTTGTTGTACAGAGTATTATTTATGTTATCTGTTAAATTTCCCAATAAATTGTATTTTTAACTACTCCCACCCCAACCCTAAACCCAACCATCACAGTACTGTAAAAATATTAATTATTGTTACACAGTTTCATTAAAAAATGCTGCTTTATTAATGTGCATATCGCACTTCCGGCTGGCAACATATCTGATCTAGACTTTACTATCTTTAATCTCCTCACAGCATTTGTCTCCCATACCGGTATCGCCAGCTCGCGCCCTGCTCGGACCAGTGGCGTTACATGCACATTAGAGATGCGCGGATGGGCTTTTATTTCATCCGCAACCGCATCACAAAACTCATCATCCGTCCGCCATCCATCCGCACCAATATTTCTGACCAATTTTTAAAACCGCACCCGCCCGCCATCTGCTGATTGGGCTCTTTATTTGAATGGCTTATTCATTTTTATTATTAAATGAATGTTTCTTTATTGATTATTAGAGAATAGAGAATGACTTTAATGCAGACATGTAGTTAATCCAAACGTGCAAGCCAAATCCAGCATTAATTGACGACGCTTTGAAGTGACGCTAAACGATACGAGGACGTGTCTTGGTCCTCGAGTCTTTTCCTTGCGTTCCCTCGCATCCCGGAGGAGTGGAGCTAAGACACGAGGAAAGAAAGCAAGGAAAGGAAACGAGGATGCACAAATAAGAAATGAGAAGCACCCTATAAAGCTCTCAGAATATCCAACACGAATATCAGCAGTGAACTCCGTCTCCGATCGGCGCACAGGGACAAAAATAAATAGTCTAAATTAAACGCACTGTACTATACATTTTTTTATAGTAGCCTAATAGAAAACGCATTTTGACACATCATTTCAACATGCTGCTATTAAGCCTACTACTAAATGCCTATTTCACTTTATTTTTTAGCAAATAGATAGAATAATAAGTCATTTCCATTATAGCCTAATCATGTTCACATTTGTAGTTGTCCATAGCAACCCCAAAAACTTATCTGCTTGTCTTGCACATCTAATTAATGGGCACAGTTTTTCGACTATTTTTTTTATTTATTTATTATTTATTTTTTTTGCTGTGGAAGTTATTGAGCTTGTAGAAATCGGAAACAACACCAATTCTGCGACACAGATGAACCTGATATCTCTATCAGACAATGCCTATTTTATATGCCAAAAGAAACAACAGGCAGTAAAAAATGCTATAGTCGCATGCTTTGGCAAACATTTGAAAAAATAAAAATAAAAACGTCATATCGTAGTTCAGCCTTATAGGCTCATATATATATATATACCATTCCTCTTTGAGCGAACATGAAGTCTGACCAGGCTAAATTGCCTGTATGACAAGTCTATGCCCCAATAACCCATGAACTTACGATCATCCCCACAAACTTGAAGCATAATGAAATACTACGCTTGCGACAAAGAAATTCTGGCAAAATAACCTTAAGCCTCAGAACGTAAAAGCGAGGCCAAATAACTAATACACAACATGTCTAGAATAGAACAGGCTAAACCAATATGAACGTAAAATTATCAGCTGACCGAACTCAAAGTTTATATTAAACATGGGCTATGTGTAGTCTAGATAACATAGGCTAATTGGTTTAATATGCCTGACATTAGGTCTAGTTTGAATTTTCTTGGCACTATGCAGGAATAAAATAGCATCTACAGTGTCAGGATTCAGACGAGAGCGCCTGGCCTCTATAATGCGCCCTGCTGCACTGAAGGAGCGCTCGCTCACAGCACTTGTTGCTCATAGACTCGACTAGACATATTACTACTTGATGAAAATTTGACTATTTCTAAGTGTGCTCGATTTTTTGGATGTAGGTATGGTCAGATCATATTTAACAATTTATACATATTTTTTTTTTATTTGATTGGTACAACCGCCCGCCACCCGCCCGAATTTAATTAAAATATTATTTTTCGTCATGTCATCCGCCCCATCCGCGGTTTCTCTGCGGAGTCCGCGGCTGAAACCGCCAACCGCGCATCTCTAATGCACATAAACCGTCTTTTGATGAACATGATGTTACATTCTCTATCTTTATAAACTCATTCTTCCATAGATGTAAAGTATAATATTGACTGGCTGCTAAAGAATAAACGTAAGAGAAAGGAAATAAAATAATCATACAAAATTCAAAACCAGAGAGATTTTATGAGAATGTCACACAAAACAGTTTACTTGCAACTGTTGGACAGATAGTGTTAGATAAAGACAGTGTTCAGGTACGATTTAAGGTTGGGTATGGATGGGACGTGTAATTTAAAATAATTTAACATAGCGAGCAAATGCATTAAAGGAGCGTCTTCAGTTATTAATACAGAACCGTCTAATATATGGCATAAGCATTAAGGGGTTATTAGAGAGTTTGTGCTGTTTAAACGCAGCTTTTTTTCAGGATTGGGGTAGGCTATAGTTTTAATTATTTAAATTATTATTGTTGTTGTTATTATTTTATTATTATTATTGTTATTATTCTTATTATTTTAAAACATTTATTTAGGCGACTGCGCTTGAATAAGTCATCCGTGGTTCTAAATTACTATTTCTTTTTAACACTCTGCCTGCCTTTCATTTTTCTAATTTTTGGGGTTCTGCCATGGTGTCTTTAGTTTGTCCAGATTAATTGTTTTTATTGTTATGTAGTAGCCTAGGCTTACTGCACGCCTTTATTTTTATATTATGAACGAAAAAAAAATATATATTTTTTTTTACTTTATTATTTAAAATGATTGGCGACCTCTAAAATATAGACTAAGCCGAAGGAGAATGAATGAATTGATGAATGAATTAAATATTTGGCGTTTTTTTATACCTGTGCGGCTTGTATGCGGCAAACGCAAACGAGTGGCCGCGAGCTCTGGTGGACGGTCAGAGCCAGCACCGCACGTCAAATACTGGTTGAGAGATGCTGGATGGGTGCCAATATTTGATGGGAACACCTCTGAAGTTTCAGATGATATCTGGGCCTGTGCATAATTAAGAATGTGAAAAGTGAAAGTCGTGACATTTGGCCAAGCATGATAACACGAGTGTTTCCATTATTATATTAATCATACCTATTAACCCCCCCCCACACACACACACACACACACACACACGCGAGACATTACCGAGAATCACGCAACCGTCACCACCCCCACTTAGCTAATTTCCGCGACCGTCACATACCACGTAGCGTAAATGAGCACCTGCCCATTTAAGAGTCTGTGAATGGCACTGCAGAACAACGTCTGTCGCTGAATCCGAGGAGTGAGGTTTACGCGATCACCAACTGGCTTCTGTTACATAAGGGCAAATATAAATGACCAAAAGATCATTTACTTATTTTACTCATACTCATTTTATTACTTATAATGTCCAAGACACTGATATTAATATTAAATGCTACTTTTGTGCCTTTATTAGCTTTTTTCTCGTCTATTTACTGGGTTAAAAATCTTAAATTATTCCTTCTCCACCTGCTGGTGGAAAAGCAGCTGGAGATCTTCAATCTGCAATCTATTGCTTTTCCTGCAGTTTCCGGATGTAATGTTGAATTTTAACAGTCGAATTTGAGCCACTGAATTTATGGAAGCGAATATTTGAACTGAAATAAAATGAACTGAAAATTACCTTTTGAATATTATACATCGTATTTTTAAAGGGTATTGAATATTTTGTAAGTGAATCCTGGAAATTGAAAATGAATTATTGAATTTATAAGTACGAAAACATGTTTGAAATATTTTTAGTTGAACTATTCACAGCTTAAATAAACAGCTATGTTAAATTTCAGGACCTAAAAATACAAACCCTGCAATTCAAGTCATTAAAATGCAAGAACTTGTTAATACGGTGTATTATTTTTTTCAGTTTGTGCTATTCAACAAGCTTTTTAATTCAATACTTTTGGCATTGATTTTGTTCCATACAAACACAACTTGTGCGATCAGTTCTCTTTGAAATAGACAGGACAAAAATGATGCTTGAGTGCTCACAGTCCTGCTGCTCTCAAGAGCTTCAGATTCTTTCTAAAAATGTCTAAAGTAGTAGCCGCTTGAGCTTTTTACCATAACAGATTATTAATGGGCCTAACGTTAACTGTGTGCACGTGATCATACTTTCATTATCACACGCGGTTTGTTTTTCACCTGCTTTCTTTTATTTACAGTTTTTTTTTTTTTTCATGGTTTAATTATCATCCTTTACAATAGCATTGCTTTAATAGGAGATTATCTTTTCATTTATGTGTTGTTAACTGGTGGTCTGGGACCTTGAACCTGGACAGACTATTGGTTAATTAGGTTAACTAGGCAGGTTAGGGTAATTAGGCAAGGGGCTAATAATTTTGACCTTAAAATGGTTCATTAAAAAAATTAAAACTGCTTTTATTCTAGCAGAAATAAAACAAATAAGACTATGTCCAGAATTATTAGTTATTATATAAATAACAATAATACAAAGCTGTTATTTATTTTTCTTGTTCTGGTAAAGCCTTTGTCACAGACAGGGCTGGATATCAAACAACTCTGTTCACCAGTCGTCAGAAAAGTACTGCCTAAAGTTACTCTGAGTCTGGATTGGGTATAAAGGCGGAAGTCGTTTGACAGTTATGAAGTTTGTTGCAACAAACGTGGTGGTCGTGGCTGTAAATCGCGATCAGCCACTTGTGGAAAAATGTCAGTGTCGATGACGTATGCCCAACTGCTCACGCCGCTGCTAACAGACCAGAGCAGACTAAAATCAGCTGTTCCTGGCCGGCCTGTCAATCGGTGCATCTCAAATTGAATTATATTTTGCTCCCAATATGATAGCCCTAATATGAGATAAAATTTTTGTTTGTTTTTGTTAGCCACACAAAAATCTGAAAACTGTTCCCAGAAAGTATGCGTTCTTATTTATTTAATATAAATCACAATGCTGGTGTGTCATATAACCGCACAGTTGCTGACTTCGGGATTGCGAGACGATTAATCGTGCAGCACTAATACTAAATGTCACATCAATATTATACAAATAAAATGCAAAATAATAATAGTTTTTTCTATTCATGTTTTGATTTTATAGAAAGTATCTGGTACAATATATGATATGATATATTATAATAAATCATTTAGAAAATATTACAGTAAATTGTTCACTTGTTCCTTTTTCTAATCATTTTTTATAATAATAATGTGATGTATTATAATTTATAGAAAATATTACATACTAGATTTAGTTTTCTAGTCATTTCCTTGTTTGTTATTTCTATTAATTTATTATGATACCAGATGCTTAAATCAAAATGATAATTTTAATAAGCGATATTATAATAATAAATATATGTTTCAATAAAATCTAGATAAATTTTTTTTATAATACATAGTTTATACAGAGTTTATAGACTATAGAGGAAAAAGTATAAAATGTAATAAAGATTTTGAGGAATAAATGTGTGTGTGTGTGTGTGTGTGTGTGTGTATAGAGATGTATGATTTGCTGTCTGAACTGTCAAAACTCTCTATAAGGACCCGACAGATATGAAGAGGCTGCTGCTTACATCCAGTGTGAGTTTGAGGACCTGAATAAGAGGAAGGACACCAAAGAGATTTACTCTCACTTCACCTGTGCCACCGACACCAAGAACGTGCAGTTCGTCTTTGACGCGGTCACTGATGTCATCATCAAAAACAACCTAAAGGACTGCGGCCTCTTCTAAAGCCAGCCATTTCATTGGTGAGCAGGAACAATAGAGCTTCATTTAAATTTTCATGAATTCATATGATTCTTGCAAGATTGTTTATTTTTCCATTTAATGTTTTTATTTATTTTTTTGGTCTTTTGGCAGTGTTGACGGCGAGTGGCCTGATGTGAAATTGGGAGAACCAGAGAAAGAGGAAGGTCAACCATGAACCTGAATGTTGAATGCATTACTTAACTTCATATTTATGTTCTCTGAACATTTCAGATTTTTTTAGGGTGTTTTAGGGAAGAAAAAAAAGCATTTTGTGTAAAATATTTGTACAACTGTAATTGTTCCTGGAATTTTTAACCGTTTTTAGACATTGACTTTACAGGTCCTTTTTCAAGGCTATTTTTCCATTCAAAGGGTTTCTGGGAACACTTTTATTTTATTTTTTTCAGTTTTTACTACGAATACTAAGGTCACGTGCCTTCAGTTACTGTTGCAGTGCTTTTCTTTGCCACTTCAACTGAGTTTAATAAGAGACGGTTGATTTGTATCCACACGCCTCTCATCTGCTCAACTGTAGTATAAAAAGCTCGATATTTTTAAGACCAAACAACTGTAGGTGACTGTTTAAATGTATAGTAGCTTATTTCTGTCACAGGATTTAAAAAATAAAACACACAATTCTGACTTACGTTTTTGACATATAATCTTGGAATAAAAGTAGCAAAAACTAAATGTAAAAAATTAAAATGCAGTGTTTCAAGAAGGTCACAAATCTGAAAAACAAATTGCAGGATAAAAACTTTTATATCTAAGCCGTTTATCTCCAATTCTGAGCTTGTCGCATTTTTACATGTATTGCAATCTTGCTTTTTTAAATGTGGCAGTTCTTAGTTTATCTTGAAATTTCAGATGTTTTAGAATTGTTAATATAATTTTTTTGTAACTTTTATTTTGATGGTCCCTATTGCACATTTTGTTGACTAAAAGTTTCATTGCAACTACAAGCCAATTACTTCTCATTTGAGTATTAGTAGACTGTCTGCTTCATATCTGCTGATACACATTTAACTAAGAAACTTTGCAAGTACATGTCAACTTACACTAACCTAACCGTCTGCTTATCTATTGAGAATTAGTTGGCATGGAGATGCAATGTAATTTTAAATTCAACAAAATAAAAAAACTGAAATCAAAAGAGACCATCAAAATACAGTGATTTCAATTTGTGGCAATTCTGCTTCTGAGTGAGTTTGACACAATTCAGATTTATCTGTATATGGAAATTCTGACTTAAAGATTGCACATTTTCACTGGTATTTAATATTTCTAAGACAATTTCTCAAAATTCTCCTTTATGTCCAGCTAGTGAGTTTGTTGCAATGCTGATTTTTTTATTTTATTTATTTTTGGTCACAATTCTGCTTTTATGTGGCAATGTTCAATTTATAGATTACATTTCTGTCTTTAGTATTGCAAGTCTTTGCCACCATTTTAGATTTTTCACTTTTGTCGCAATTCTGCTTTAAAGCTTGCTATAGTGGGTTTGTCAAAATTCAGATTTTGTCTTTATAGTTGTCTTATATGGAACAATGGAGTTTAAATCTTAAAGTTTTGGGTTTAAAATCTACTTTTTGCTGCAGTTTTTAGTTGATTGCTGTAATTCTAACTAAATCTCCACAGTGTGTGTGTATATATGCCAATTTTGCAGTTATGTCCTTTATTTTTGACTAGAATTGCAAGTTTTCACCTTTGAGATTGTTTAAAGTTCATAAGTTGCTAAATTTAACTCACAGTTTTTAGATTTGTTGCAATTCAGATTTTATATATTGAAAAATCCCTGTTTTTAGTTATCGGTTAGTGTTTAAAAAGTCAGAATTATGAAGAAAAAACTACAAAATGTAATTCTGTGGCAGAAACGAGCATTCATACAGAACGATGAATTAAACAGAGAAAAATACAAACATATCAGAAGCTCTTTGCGTGTTCATGAGAGTTTCCAAAGCAGTTGTCATTAGCAGCACAGCGTGTGTGTGTTATGTCGGATTTGCCTGTGATTGGAATGATGGAAAAACTGCGGTGAGCTTGAAATTAGCTGATGAATTGGTTCCTGTGCACCTGCACATCATGAACTGTTTTAATGGAGAACTCAACAAAAGGTCAACGCTTCACAATGAGACATTTTTACTGATCAAAGGAACCGACCGTTGTCAAATTCAATTAAAGGGACCAAAGAATTTCTTTTCTGAATTCCTATTAGACTTTTCTTTTTTTGTATTAGGTCCATATGTGCTTGCGTAATTTGATCTAGACAACCTGTATAATAGAATATCCTATAGAAACCTTCAGTAGGAATGCAGACCGCTTTTCTGATAATAATACGATCAATTCAAATGGTTTTAAACTTCCCTTTAATGTAGGTTCTTATTGGACGGGAAGAAATGTTGACTAATATCCACTATTTTGCTAATAAAAATGCTGTTGCAAGAACAGCATGCTGAAAATACTTCTGGCTTCAAGGTTTTTTTTTTTTTTTTTAAGTACTTTTTTATTGTAACATTTGCCATTAACACATTGATAAGAGTTGATTTGCTTTTAAATAAGGGTTTTTGAAGAGCATGTGAGATGAATAAATCAATATTCTGAGAGCTTTTTTAAAAAATATATATATCACATCGTAAATGGTGGATTGATGGATTCACACTGAACTCTAGTGGCCAATAGGAGACATGGCTGAATGTTTACCTTTCGGTCTTTAGTTTACATTATGTAAAGGCCAGGCAAATAATTTCTTTAAATAAAATGAATAAAAACTCATTAAGATGACATGAACCAAAAAAAGTGTGACCATAAATGTAAAAAGAAAAAATCCTACAAATCCTAAATCCTAAAATAATTTGAGGGGTAAAATATTAATATACAGTACTATGAGAAAAAATGCAATGAAACAATAGAATAAAGGAAAAAATAAGGGTGAAATATATGTCTTTGTGATTCAGCATACCAGATATATTTATTTATTTACAAATGAAATCACATACTTGAACCGTATTTAATAAAGGTATATAATAAAAAATATCAGATTACATTTTATTATATTTTAAATGATTAAAAATGTCTTTTGCTGGCAAATGATTGCAGTCTAGTGGTTTATCTGATTGTGTCAAAGTATAAAGACTAAAAATGCCAATGAATTAGTATTTTAAATATGTCTATGCCATCAGATGATTCTATATAAATAGTTCTGACAACTTTTGGTGTATATAAACTATTACATTGACCTTTTATTGGGTGTCATCTCTAAATTATGGTACAGTTGAATGATATACTATGTTTTTATATTATTCAGAAACAATTTATTATTAAAAATAAAAACATTTGCCTTTTTTGCTTAGACTTATTAGTATTTTTCTAATGAACATTGCTTAAAATATTTTTCCCTTCAGTGTTAAGAACACTTTATTAATCTGAAGAACCAAAAATAAAGCAGAGTAAGAAAAAGAAAGAAAAATCCATCCTCAACCACAACTGACTCACACACTTAGCTCATCGAGCCTGTGTGGCCCGGGCTCTATTTTAGGGTAAGATGGGGATTTAAATATAAGTGATTTGACTAATCTCAGTCCTCTTGCAGAGAGATCAAACGCTTTGCTAATTAAGAGGAATGGAAAATGAAAAAAAAAGTTGGAAAACCTGACATGAAAAAATGATCCATACCTTCAATATCCTCATGAGATGCATCCGTTTGTTTGATCAACCAAATACATTTACATTTATTCATTCAACAGATGCTTTTGTCACTAAAATATGCAGGGTTCCACAATTCATTCATGTTGTCCCAGCACAAAACAATTTAGTTAACGTATTTGTTTTTATCCATTTAAGTGGATGGAACACAAGTTGTCCCCCCAAAAACTTAAGAATTTTGTTGTTTCAACTCATTTTAAATAAGTAGTTTGAACAAGCAACAAAAGACTTTATTTTTTATAGTTAAAGTGACTTACAATTAAGGAGGCACTTAGTGATTCAACTAGGAGAGGCAGTACACACAAGAAGTACTAATTATACAAAGGAAGAAATCAGAGAAATTAGGTACTAGAGAATGGGGGTGTTATTTTTTATAGAGAGAGTGAGAGAGGTGTTTTTTCAGCACACTTCATAAATGCATGATGTAGTTTTTTTTTAAATGCGTACAGCTGACCCCTTTTTAAAGGCACAGTTAATTAAAAAAAAATTTCAACTTGAGACCATCCAAGATGTAACTAACTTTTGTTTGCAGTAGAATGTATTATTAAATTTGCCTCAGTCCTGTCTACCAAAATTTGCATGAGGGGAAAACATTCTCTGAGTAAATTAGAGTGAGTGACACAGTGCTTCGTGTCCAGCTTTACACCATTTTCACACATACTTCCTCTGCAGTGTGAACAGATCATTGAGATTTCACACATTTGCAGTGCATTTCTGGCCATGTCCACACCTAATACTTTTTCGTTTAAAAACACGCACATTTCTCTCCATTTTGGCCTTCCGTCCACACTGAGATCATGTTTTTAAAAAAAAAAAACGCAGTCCAAAGTGGATAATAGGGATGTCCAGATCCAATCATGTGTTTCAAACTCTGGGGGGGATATATATATGTATATGTATGTGTATATATACATCTGGGGTATTATAAAGTTGATGATGACAACATTGCCATAGCAAACTGAGATAAGTAAATTTGGGATTGCAAGAGGTGGAAAGGAAAAGGCTACATTTAACACAACAAACAAACAGAGATGTTGAATGTTAAAATAAGGTGAATTAAATAAAAAAATAAGAAACTGGATCTGTTTCTTCGGTCTTCTTTATTTTTTTGATGTATTTTAGAAGGATCGGGTTTTGGTAGCGGTAGATACTCAAAATCCAATGACTCAGACTCAAGGGCAAATAAATGATCTGGGACATCCCTAGTGGTTAAATTTGAAAATGGCATGTTCATTGCAGTGTTGACTGTGAAAACGGAGGCTTTCCAAAATGATGATGCATGTTATTAATGTAACCGATTCAACTAACGTGGTGGACGACATTGTAAAGTAGATGTTTTGGATGCTGTCCATTTTGACAGCTTTATTAAAGCTTAACATCAGTTTGTAGCTTCATGCTCCTATATTGCCTCTGTTGAAAGAACACAACATTTACTGTGAGCTATCGTTCAGCGGCGGAAGCAGTCAACATTTTGTTGTTACGTTTCAAAGAGATAAAAAGTAAACAGCAGACGGTTATGACACAGGTAAAAGCATCTTATATGCATGTGTAGTACCAAGTCTGCACAATTAATCATTTTTAAGCCAAAATCGCGATTTCAAAGGGTGCAATTTTCAAATTGCAAAAGCTGCGATTATTTTGATGCGCTTAAATATGGTAACACAGTTTTTACTGACAGTTTGAAAGCATATTTTCCTAAATAATGTGAAACATGTACTGTAAAACAATCTAAAGGTTTTTTATATAATTCATTTAATTTAAAATACTGTAGTTATTTTGTTAATTTGTCGTGACAACTTCATTAAAAAAAATGGCAACAATGTTTAAGAGGTTTTAAACAGTAGCTTACTTTATATTTATGCATGGTTATTCTTTGATGCTGTTATAACCAGCACATCAAACCTGCAGCTCTTTTATAAAACGGTAATCACATTTTAAGTCGCAAATTACAATTTTGATCAGATAAATCGCTCTAAATCGTGCAGCCTGCAGTACTGAACCAAAGCATTTTAGTTGTTTTAGTGTGGATGATGGAAAAATTGAAAACGATATAATGGACATGGAGCGTTTGTAGACTAAAATGACATATTTAAATGTATCCAGATTATATCCAGATTAGTTTAGACGTAGCCTCTCATGCCCTTTTGATCCACAGCATTTACGTTCAACTTTGTAAATCTAAAAGGGGCCCTTAACACCACAACATTTTCAGCCAAAAACAGGAAATTTCCACCAAAATGATGCCTTTTGCCTGCACGTTTACATGAAAACAACTTTTTGGGACTGAAAATGCAAAACGCTTCCTGTGCATTTTTCTTAAATTTTAAGGCTAACGCCACCACGTGTTCAGATAACAGTGCGTGCCGAGCAGTTATACAGTAATGCTGCTCGTCACTTATGATGCAGATTTATTAGCTCATATTGCTGAATTCTTGTGAATGAATCTACTGCGTAATTATGATTCCTTGGCCTGCCATATGTGTACATCAATCAAGCGTGTACAAAAAAGTAGCACATCGAAATGTTTTGGGTGAATGGCCATTTAGGAAACTAAATCGGTTCATTTCCTTTTCTTTTTTTACTATCAAATAACCATTGACATTATATGAATTCCCAAGGACCAATTTCAGCTAATAATCTTATTTATGTTATTCTATGGAAGAAAAACAGGTGATATTTACGTTAAATGACATGTAGAGTTAAGAGTGAGTGTTTTGTTTTTAACTGAAGTGTGTGTGACTATTTTAGGAACTTCAATCCACTGTGTTCTTTTCGGACACCAAATGGATGTAATTGTTTTTACATATTGCTTATGCCATGGCACAATAGCTTTTAACATGAATTTATGGCCATTTATAAAACAAATTATGGGGTAGTAATGGATTTTAACTAAAGTATGTCAGCTGTAAATTGAATATGTACAGTTTTAAGACTATACTGTAGCTCTTATATCCTGGTTTTAAAATATGTGCCCATAAAAATAAGTCTAGCAGTAAATATAGAGCTTTTATGGCTGGAGAATTAGAAAAATCCTGTAATCCTAATCCACACAATATTGAACTGAAAACATTATCCACTTTAATCTGCACATAATCTGCATGATCTAATTATGATGCATATCCCAGCATATTTGCCATATATGTCTTTAAAAAACTAAAACTTAATTCATGTTAACACAGTGGAAATAAACCATAGTTTTATTATCATAAGTGTTTGATTACCATTTGTATAACTACAGTTTTACTACAAATACCATGGTTAATGAAGTGGTTGTGAGTGTTGGGGAAAGTTACTTTAGAAAGTAATGCATTACAATATTGAGTTACTCCCTAAAAAGTAACTAGTTGCATTATTTATGGAAAGTAATGGGTTACGTTTCTTTTGAGGTACTTTAGCGTTTTTACTACTTATCTGAGGCGTGATCTCGTTCTGACGTTTTTTTTCTTTCTTTTTTAATAGTGAAGCTCTGCAATTAACAATGCACCGTATAACCTACACATACATTTACCTTTAAAAAAACAAATAAAAACAATATTTTAGGATAATGTTATCTGATACAGATTATTGAAAATTTAAAGCAATGCATTTGCTACTTTTGTTCTATTTGTCTTAAAGGGCACCTATGGTAAAAAATCTACTTTTCAAGCTGTTTGGACAGACATATGTGCATGTATGGTGTATAGACTGTCATATTGGGGTGATATAAGCACACCCAGTGCTTTTTTTTCAATTTAACAACAAAAAAAACGGTGGACCAATTGGAGCTGTTTTCAAATCGACCGCTACTTGACGTAGGAGTGCGGTCCCCCCGCCCACCAATATTAATTGACTGGCACGTCATCATATCCTCAGTTTGTTAATTCACGTCTGCCATTTTCAGCGTGAGTCGAAGCGTTATCACTAAAGGAACACCCTAGCTCTATTTTTAGATGCAAGGCTCATTGGGCTCAACACAAGAGCAATATTCTCCACATTATCACTCTAATCGGAATTATTGGTTGTATCTTTAGGTAGGTTTGCAAACATGTGTACTTCTCATTGAGTCTACCTTATACTTCAGCCGTTTGCATTTCTCGCGATCCCAGAAGCTCCCTGTGATCTTAACTAGCATGCGTTTTAGAATTCTAAACATAGGTTTCTATCAGGGTACACTCAAGTCGACGGCTGGGCGCCGCGGACCGCTGTAGAAACCTATGTTTAGAATTCAAAAATGCGTGGCGCGACGATTCGGGACACTTCATGCTTCTGGTGCGCCACAGAGAGTGTCTGGTGTGCCGTGTCGCGGCTTCGAGCGGCGCATCCGGTGCCTCAGTCAAAGTTAATTCAGTGTGCGTGGTTATTAGTTTCTGTGTACAAGCTCGGCACTTGAAACTAGCACACAGTTGGCTGTAAAACTGTACAAAGACACAAATGATTTTGTACTCTCTGCTTGGTCTGTGTCAGAGTCGTACATTACGACTGAATGGTGATCCTCTCTCTCCTTCTCCGTCTGCCTGTCAGACTCTGTTGCAAATGCAGAGCAAGTGAGCTCATGGCCCCGCCCCCTTGTTACATTGGCGGGAAGCCGAAACTAATCTACATGTGAAGCAACACACCTCTAAATCAGCGAACTGTGGACACGCCCCCAACATGACACTTTTTAACACATTATAATAAAAAAATCTGAATTGTGTTTTGAACTGAACCTAAACTGGCACACTTAGAAGAACCATAATATTAATATTAAATCATAAAAACGAGGTGAACTATGTGCCCTTTAAGTAAAATCACTGTCCATTAAGACAATCCTCTTTTTCGATGTGTTCAAAATAATGAAGACATTCTCTCATTGACTTCGTTTTTCATCGTGACTACTTTAATTTTAATTCAGTTGTTTTTCAAAGCTGATTAATTAAACTAAAAAGTAACTTGCCTTACATTTTCAAAATAGTATCTCAAATATTATTACTACTTTTTTAAAAGTAATGCGTTACTCGTTACAAGTAATATTACGAAACTCAACTTGTAATCCAATACTCCCTACCCTGATCATGGTTTAACTACAAAAGCCATGTGTTTTGTTGTTTGTAGTGAAATCATTATTTATTTAGGTATGGGTAGATTGGGTTTTGAATTATAACTCGCCATAAATCTCTTTATCATATAAACTATTAACTAATCCCTTCAGTCTCATAAATATTGAATGACACGTTGCAGTTTCTTCTCAAACTGTATTAAAAAGTAATGACAACAAAAGGTTTTCCGTTGTCGACTTTGTCAGAGAATGAGATGCAGTTTGACTCCAAGGCTGTTGAGCAAAATCTTTTACCTAGAAAGCATTTTTGGCCAAATCTGCTAAAAATTATCATTCAAATAATAATCAACTAATTAAAAAAAAATTTTGAAATGTTTTGATAATTGTTTTTTTTCTATTTTAAAATGGCACCTATGATGAAAATCAACTTTTGTAAGCTGTTAGGACAGAACTGTGTGTATGTAGTATGTCCACTGTCATATTAGAGTGATAAACTCAACAAGTCTTTCTTAATTTCCTGACCTTAAAATAGGGCCCAAATCCCAGTGATGTTTTTATAATAACATGTATGCATATGTCCACAGAATAGTTTTTTGCAAATAAACTGGGATTCAGATAGTTGTCCCAACTCTCTGTGATTTTTTTTTAAGTTTAAAACGTTTTAAAAATAGAACATGTCTGTATTAAAGACACTAAAATCGCTATCAGATTCTTAACCACTGTAATCACCATGGCCACATGGTGTCACTAAACGCTAATATATATATGTGTGTGTGTGTGTGTATACTGCAAACACCATTTGTGTGAGACTCATCATTTCAGAAAAGCTTAAATAAACTCCACCACAAATATGGAATAAACATACTTGGTATTTTTGACTAATGAGCTGTGTTTCAGCGTCATTAGTCAGTCTCTATCACTGACTGCTGTTTATCTGACGTAACGCATGAGGAAGCTACAAGTAGGCATAGTCAATCGTCGCTATTTTGTTTGCGCGTCATCGTACGCACCGGGGGGTTACCAAACAAGGGCAAAGAGGCAAAGCATCAGTAGAGCTACAGACGCATGCTGGCATTTTGCTTTGACAAGCTTTTCTTTAGGAGAAAAGCTTAATACTGTGATTAGTTTGTGTTCTGACCACATGTGCTTGGTTGTGTACTATATCAATTTAGACTTTTAAAAACACTTGTAACACATTAAGCCACTAAACATTGTTCCTATGACGTTTTTCTTCAGGAGGAAAACACAAATTACTTCCAAACACTTAAATATTGTCTGTGTTAGTAAATCTAGGGCTAATTATGAAATCCAGGTATAACACTGTATGACAACGTTTCAGATGACTGTTCTATAGCCTACAGCTAATCAGTCTGTCAGATTCTGGAGTGCTTTAGCTCTAAAGAAAGTTATAAATGATCTTAAATAAAACAAATACATTTATAGAGATGGAATATATACGTATATAATTTCACTCACCTGAGAAATGGAGGCAACTTGAATGGTTTGTGAGCACAATTAAGTGCACACAGCATGCCACATCATCAGATAATTGTAGGAAATAATTCCAAAAGCCAACTGAATGAGTAAAGCCACACAAAACAAAATAAAAATAGGATGTATATGCCGAGTTCAGCGGCTAATCAGCCGGAATCAGCTGTGGTGACGAGACGGCGAGCAGCAAGACCTAGCTGTCGCCCAAGTGGCCACGCCCCCTTAATTATGCAGACTTAATATAACTTAATAAAAACTAAATGGATGAGTTATAAATAAAATTCACCCCCTCACAGTTGTCATGAAGGGTAATATTAGCTATATACACCAAAACCATCTTTTGTACCAGGCTGTAAACATGTTTTTATCAGCAGTAAAATTGGCCAATTTAGCATTGCAGTCAGTGAACATCTGGAGTTTATGGAGCCAGTCCCCAAAGGCGAGTTGACGAATTGCAGTTTCAGTTACTTCCATATTAGCTTCAGTAGGAAGAGCGGGAGGCTGCCGCTTGGTGGGAACGGAGAGAAGCAGCTCATTTGCATTTAAAGCCACAGGCTACAAAAACAGCTACAATGTACTCCGACACCAAAATGGGCATATTCTGGAGGCTATAATAAATAATCTGATGGGTATTTTTGAGCTGAAACTTTACAGACACGTTTTGGAGACATCAAAGCCTTATCTTGCATTTTGTAAAATATGTAAAATAGGTGACATTTTGGCAAGCATGCAAGCAATTCCAAACATTTTCCAATTTTCAGTGCGAGAAATCATATATAATCATAGTTACCAAGATTAATGTATGTACATGTATGTTAGACTTAATTCCAACAAAATTACTAAAAGAATTGCTACCTGCTATGGGAGAACCTCTTAACGTTATCAACTCTTATTTATCTTTAGGCCATGTTCCAAATCCTTTCAAGTTAGCTGTTATTAAGCCTATTATTATTAAGAAACCACAACTGGACCCCAGCAACCTAGTTAATTATAGGCCTATTTCAAATCTTCCGATTATGTCTAAAATACTAGAAAAAGTTGTTTCTGCCCAATTATGCTGCTTTCTGCAGACGAACAATGTTTTTGAAGTGTTTCAGTCAGGTTTCAGAGCTCATCACAGTACAGAAACCGCATTAGTGAAAATAACCAACGATTTACTCTTAGCTGCTGAAAAGGGTGCATCATGTTATGAGTTTTACTCAATCTTAGTGCCGCATTTCACACCATCGACCACAGTATCCTCATAGATCGCTTAAATTCTACAGGTGTCCAGGGACAGGCTCTACAATGATTTAAGACCATTACCAGTTTGTGAATATTAATGGGCAGCTTTCACAAGTCAGCCCAGTAAAGTATGGGGTGCCTCAAGGATCAGTTGTAGGCCCTTTGCTGTTTAAAATATACATGCTACCCCTGAGAGACATTATTAGAAGACATGGGATCAGATTTCACTGCAATGCAGATGATACTCAATTATATATTTCAACTGAACCTGATGAGATGTCTAAACTGTCTAAGCTAACTGAGTGTATTAAAGATGTTAACGACTGGATGACCAACAATTTCCTTCTCTTAAACTCAGACAAAACAGAATTATTACTTATTGGGCCTGAATCCTGTACACAGCAGATCTCACAACTCGACCTGCAATTAGAGGGATACAGAGTTAGCGTTAGCTCTACGATAGCTAATAAGAATCTATGTGTGCTATATTAGACAGCAATTTAACTTTTAAAAATCATATATCCCATGTCACAAAAACTGCTTTCTTTCATCTGAGAAATATTGCTAAGTTAGGAAGTATGCTATCCATCTCAGATGCAGAAAAACTAGTTCATACTTTTATGACTTCTAGGCTGGACTACTGTAATGCCCAGCATCCTCTATTAATAAACATCAGCTTGTTCAAAATGCAGCTGGCAGAGTTCTTACCAGGTCTAGAAAATTTGATCACATCACCCCAATTTTATCTTCCTTACACTGGCTGCCTGTTAAGTTATTGATTTTAAAATATTACTTCTTACCTACACTGTAAAAAAAAATCCGTAATTTTACGATTTATTTTCGCAGCTGGGGTGCCGGAAATAAACCGCAAAATAGCGGCCGTTAAATTACAGAAATTTACTGTAAAATAACAGAGGTTGAATTACAGAAATTTACCAGATATTTAAATTTAAGTAAGTTTCTGTCAGTTAACGGTCGTTATTTTACATTTTTTCGGGCACCCCAGCTGCCGGAAATAAACTGTAATATTATGGATTTTTTTAGTGTACAAAGCTTTAAATAATCTAGCTCCTGTTTATCTAACCAACCTTCTATCTCGCTACAATCCAAGCCGCTCTTTAAGATCTCAAAACTCAGGGCTTCTTGTAGTACCTAGAATAGCAAACTCGAGTAAAGGAGGTAATTATGGCTCCTAAACTCTGGAATAGCTTTCCTAATAATGTCCGAGGCTCAGACACAGTCTCACAGTTCAAAACTAGATTAAAGACCTGGCTTTTTAGTACAGCATTCACTCAGTGCATCACATAGCGGTATGATGCATGAATGTGCTCCACACAGGTTTTTCCATCTTGTTGATATACACTATGAACAGCAGCTACACTAATTATTCTCTTTATTCTTATTTCCACCTGGGGATACTCTTCCCGAGGCCCTCAGACTATGCAGAGTCACTGATTCGATCCAAGACCAGCGTCGAGATGATCCCAAGGTTTCCATAATCCTGAACCAGGCCGTATCCTGAGCAGCTTCTGTGGTGGTCATGGAAAAGTGGAAAGCATGAGACTGATTCCTGTGACGCTCCGGGGACAGACGGGCATTGCTGACGGCCAGTGTTCTCCAGCCTCCGGCGCCTAGACTACAGCTCTGCACAAGATGTTTGGCCATAGGAGAAATAGTTGTGCCCAACTGAGCCTGGTTTCTCTCTAGGTTTTTTATCCGTCTCTTTCGCCAACTGGTGAAGTTTTTTTCTCGCCGCTGTCGCCACTGGCATGCATGGTTCGGGACTTGTAGAGCTGCGCATCGATTGATTTGCTCTTCAGTGTTTGGATTCTCAGCATTGAATATTAAACCACACTGATCTGAGCTAAACTGAACTTAAACTCTGAAAACTGAACTAACGCTGTTTCAAATCACTATAATCTTCTATGTGAAGCTGCTTTGACACAATCTACATTGTAAAAGCGCTAAAGAAATAAAGGTGAATTGAATTAAAACTAAAAAGCTATACATAAATGCTAATAATAATGCTTCGTATTTTGTAAATGCAGCTGATCATTATGTTTTTGTAGCTCTTGATAGATAAATGATAAAAAATGACTTTAATTTATACATATTTTTATTGCAAATTTAAAAAAAATTTAAAAATATACTAGTCACAACAACAATGATAAACACTGAAAAACACATGGCAATGTAAAATTGGAAACAAGCAAGTAGGCATGGGACCATAACCAGTTTTACGGTTTTCTGCGGTTTTGAAATGTCAAGGTTTTAAAACCGTTAAAATTTTCTGTTATATCATTCCTAAGGTTTTTGTAAGTTTCGTTTTTTTTGACTATTTTATTGAGTTTTTTAGGGCAACAGTAGAAAAGGACCCTCCACATCACAAGTTAATGGTCAGTCCATGATTCAGGAAATATCTGAAAAACAAATCTCTCATAAACCAACATCCAACATGCTGTAGAGCTGAACAGCGCAAAGGCTTACTTTATATCCAAAGAAAGGAAAGATATCCAAAGATGCCTTTTCAAGTTGCAAAGAAATCTTTTTACCCAGACGTTTAAAAAAAACATATTTTAGAGCAGTAATTACAATACCGTGATATTGTGAAACCGTGATATTTTTACCCAAGGTTATCATACCGTCAGAATCTCATACCGGCCCATGACTACAAGCAAACAATAAACAGATCATAATTAATTGACACTGTTAATAAAAGAAAGCTTGCATGGTTTACAAGAAAATCTGATTTTTGCCTTTCTAGTCAAAAAACCCCAATTTATTTTCCTGTCATTAGAATATTTGTTAAATTTACTCAAAATCTCAGTTAAGTTTTTTCTCCACACAATGGGATAGTTCACACAAAAATGGAAATTTGCTCACCCTCGGAAGTGGGTGTGGGAATTAATTTCAATTTTCTGTTGAACATAAAAGACGATACTTTAAACAAAGATAAAAAACCTGTAACCATTGACTTCCATAGTAGGAAAAATGAATACTATGGAAGTCAATCGTTACAGGTTTCCAACATCCTTTCCAATATCTTCAACAGAAAAAATAGTCAAACAGGGGTGCGTTTCCCAAACAACAACGTAATTCGTGGCTGAACTATCATAGTAAGATGCATCGTTTGGGAAAAGAAAGATGTAGTGACGAGTGTTTCCCAAACCCACAGTTGCTCCATCGTTTGAACCACGTTAGTTATAACGAAAAACGTCCATAATGATGCTCTAAACGAGGTGGAGTAACAACTACTTTAGAGAAAAATCCCATAATTTCTTTGAGCAAAATATAGTTTTACACGCTACGTGTATTAAAAAAATCCAATATTAGTTTGATAAAAACATGCTCTTGTTTTTTATATTAATTGAAATTTATGTCAAGGGCACATATTACGCCTCTGTTTCTTTTACAAATATTATTGAGAACATTACATATTCTATTCTAAAACTTAAAATCACTTACAAAAGCTAACACGTATTCTAATATCGTATATAAATCATTTGGATAAATAAAGAATGAGGCTATTATTAATAAATGAAATTTAATATTTATTATTTATTAGCAAATGAAAAAAAAGAATTCTGCTTTTTAATTTTAAGTCACCTACAGCTTTCGTCATGAGCCACGGCTGTGTTCAAAATGACAATGTTTTCAAAGTGCACTGCGAAGGGAGCGCAATTGTAAACATGAAGATCACTAAAACTGAACTGTAAGAATACTTTAAATGCAAATTACACCTAAGAGAAATTACTTTTTTTTTTTTTAAATAATTCCAAGTTTAAATGTTGGAACATTCTAAATGAATAGGGCACAGGGGGATAACTGGGAATAGAACACTGCCAGGAACTATGTTTCTAACTGCAGCTCCAAAGGTGTAGTTGCAAGCATACAAGTTTGCGATGCAGTCGCAGTTGGAACGACAGATTTGGAAAATTGCCAAATCAACTAATTTTAGTGACTAACTAATCAACTAACTAAAGTTTTGAATGGCAGAACTTGCAACCTTAGTTGGCTAACCATGATTTTCGCAATTGCACCCCAGGTTTGGAAAATAAATTGCACCCCAGGTTTGCTCAAAATAACAGGTGAGCAGTGGTGAAAAGAGTACTGAAAATATTATGAATAAAAGTACCATTACTTGTAAATATTGCTCAAAGTATGAGTAAAAGGTAAACCTTTCAAAAGTACACAAGAGTAGGGAGTATTGAGTATTACACTGTAAAAAGCTGGTGCATTTACATGTAATTTGTGGATGTGTGTAAATGTAACATTCTGTAGTGCATTTATTTAATGCCCAGCAGGCACACAATGTCATAAGACGTTAATATTAGGTTAGATTTAGGTTAGATTTAGGTAGATCTAGCGTCTAAGGACAAGATTATTTTGACATCCATTAACGACATCAAATGACATTGATATTTGGTTGATTTTATCTTGCATTAGAAAGTGACCAATATCCAATGTCGAGCCAACATCTTAAACCAACGTCATATTGATGGCACATACTGACATTTATTCGTCAGGTATGGCAATCAAAATCCAACGTCTGATAGACGTCCTAGTGGTAATGTCCATGCAACCTCAAACTGTAACATCATTAGACGTTGATATTTGGTTGATTTTAGGTTGGATGTTTTCTAATCACCATAGACAAGAAAAAAAATAAAGTAGTGACTGCAGGTTTAAGGAAAGTAGTGGAGTAAAAGTACAGATACAGCACTAAAAATGTACTCAAGGGAAAGTAAAAGTACACGTATTTAAAACTACTAAGTAAATTACAATTCCTGAGAAAAACTACTCAATTACAGTAATTTGAGTATTTGTAATTTGTTACTTTATATCACTGAGGGTGAGTAAATGATGACGGAAGTTTCGGCTTTTGAACTATCCCTTTAAACGATTGTGGCAATAAAAAGAAAATCTAATAAATAAATAATAACAATAGATAGATAATAAAGAGAATATATAATATTATTAATAATATTTTTGGTGGATAAAACAATCAGAATTGAATTGTCTTTAGCACATTTCCCCTTTAACAAAGGAATTAAGGATTGTTTGCATAGGGCAGTGTTTCCCAACCCTGTTCCTGGAGGCACACCAACAGTACATATTTTGGATGTCTCCCTTTTCTGACCCATTAACTTCAGGTGTTGGAGTCTCTTCTGATGTTATGATAAGTTGATTCAGGTGTGTTTGATTAGGTAGAGGTTGAAAATGTGTACTGTTGGTGTGCCTTCAGGAACAGGGTTGGGAAACACTGGCATAGGGTAACTAATTATTTTCTATTAATTATTACTTTGAATGTTTGGATGAGAAGAACCTACTGATGTGTCATAATCTGCTTAATAAAAAACAAATCAAAATATCACTACTCGAATTAAATCAAATTTCGATCGACTCCTTAAACTTGATTTAAAAATTCTCCCTCAAATCCTAGACATCCAACCAGCGCCAGGTTTCACCACACACACGCACACACGCACACCTTCCTTTCTTCTTTCCTTCCTTTTTTCCTTCTCCCAGAGAGGATCCATCTGAATCCCGCTCTCTGGAATGCGCGCTCCAGCTCCAGCATTCCTGCCTCCTCCTCGACATCACATCCGGGTCACTCGGCAGTCAGCGAGCGTGCAGTCGCGCGTGCTCCTCCATCCATCCGTCCATCCAGTGGCGTTTGTGCTGCTGCAGCTCCGCGCAACATGGACCCTCCGAGCAGCAGCCAGACGCGGACAATCTGACGCGCCTGCGGGACTCGCGATATACGCCACGCGCCGGGGCAGGGATGAGGTGCAGTCCGGCAGACGCACACTGCTAGGCGAGTCGACGAGCGTCAGCGATGTCAAAGAGTCTGAAGAAGAAGAACCACTGGACGAACAAAGTCCACGAAGCGCTGCTCGGCAGGAACAAGGAGGGCGAGCTGGGGTTCGACTTGAAAGGGGGCGCCGAGAACGGCAATTTCCCGTATTTCGGGGAGGTGAAGCAGGGGAAGGTGGCCATCCAGAGCGGCAAGCTGTCCCAGGACGAGCTGCTGCTGGAGGTCAACGATACACCGGTGGCAGGGCTCACCATCAGGGATGTGCTGGCCGTCATCAAGCACTGCAAAGACCCGTTCCGACTAAAGTGCGTGAAGCAAGGTGAGGAGAAACATCAGCCGCCGTTTCTTTCTACGTGTGTATGTGTGTGAGAGAGAGACCACCGCTGTCTGGAGCTGCTGTCTGCACATTATTATTATTACACCGGATCCTGTTTACACACAAAGGTGTTTTCAGATCTGGTTTGGTGATCGATTGTGGCCGCAAGCGTTTTATTGTCAGCTGAAGTTACGATATAGCGGATTGTCATATCGACGTGTCAATGCAATTGGAGCTTTGTTAGGATTCTGAGGACTGTGGTGTTGTGGTACGGTGAGGGGTGTGGGGTATTTTTCAGCCCGTGTTGGAGATGTTTTGGCCCCGCTGGTCTGCCATAGGCGAACTGGGCGAACATTTGATGGCGATTTCATTGATCTCGTAAATTGCACGTTGAATGTGGCAAGCGGTATAAACATTAGCTCATTAGCAACTATTGTTACCTCACGCTATTTTCACACATTTTGTAGTTTACGAGAACAAATCGTTATCAAAAGCACCTTTTCAAAAGTTTTTTAAAGCCTCATTCACACAACCAGCGACTTTTCACCCTGGTTGATGACTTCAGTCAGCATGTGTATATGTATATGATAGAAATGATAAATGAATACGTGTAACAAAATTGTTTTGTTTATGTGTATACATAATCAGTATATAATACACACATTATATTATGTCAAAACATTTTATATATTTTTTTATATTTTGCCTAGCAAAGACAAAGGAGCGCAATACTGAAGGATTGACACGCTCACGCTTTCCACATGTTTTTAGACACAATATGTGACTGACAAGTGTTACAATATACCTGGTTGTACTTCAGCCTTCCTGCATCGAAAGTAATCCCTCACCACAATTGTTGACTTCTTTTTGGGCACCAATTCCTCCTGAGCTGAACTCATCATACGGGTTTAAGTCTGGTTTAAACTTCTGCGTCAAGTGATCGGCGTGACCCATGGCACATGCCTTGCGCGTTGTTGTGCATTTATACTTCTGTGCGCTGTTTGTGTTGCTCTGCAATTACACTAGCTGGCAGTGAGGTGTTTATGTTCCTCTGTATCGAGTTTCTTCGCTGGTGTTTTGTTTTTTCTGACCACTACCTTAATGTAGAAGTAGCTCAAACTCGCTCATTTTGAGGCGGGAACGGGCGGATGTGCAAAACTTTGATCATAAGGTTAACTCAAAACAAATGTTTCCATCTTGACCTCCTTCATGAGACTAGACACTTGTAAACTCTCGCTCCAAGGGGTTTGCACGGCTCTCGCTCCCTCCCACACTCGTCAGCACTACCAAGCCAACTATTCACAGAGTTTGTGCTTCGTGCTGTCGTTGCGACATGTAGTTACATTTTTTGCGAGGTGCGTCAGCATCGGGCACGGCGAGGGCAATATGACCACATGCAGGCTGAGCCGGAGCTTACCCGTGTAATTGACGTAGAAGTATAAAACAGCCTTCATGCAGCCTATTCAGTCTATTGTTCTCGCGTTCTGTTTAGGCGTGCTGCGTTATGATTGGTTAAAACAGCACACTGCGGGCGAAGTATCAGTCGCGACTGGAGCAGTAAGGCGATTTAGAAACTGTACATGTTCAAATCACAGCCCTAATCATGATTTATCTTTGACCAGCACTTTTTATGATTGTATTCACTGACAGCAGATTCGTTTTCTTCCTGTGGGAATAAGCATTGTGGAGGGGAAGCACTAAATGTAAATGGAATCTGTACCTATCACAGGTAATTAAAAAGATGAACAAGGAAAAATGTGTGCTATGATTTTTGGATATTTATCTACAGCAAACGCCGGTCTGTGTAGGTCTACTACAGCATGGAGAATACAACCGGCTGGTGCAGGAGCTGATACGGGGTCATGCGAACTCTACTTATGATTGTATATGCTGTCACTCACAAAAGTTGCTCTTTTATTGCATAAAGGATTCTCAACTTTGTTGAATCACTTGACACGCTCACATCCAGTTGCTGTCGCTTGTGTATCCGGATATTTTTTAATGTCTGGGTAAAAAACAAAAACCTTTTTCCCTTTTGAACACAATACATTTTATTTTGAGTAACGTTTAAAATATTTTGGAGCGGTAAACATGACAGGCTAGATGAATTATTCACTTCTGCTGACTTTAATATGCTGGATTATAATTTTTATTTTACAATTTAAAATGGCATATTTGGTTATCTTTTCTGCTGGAGATACTGTTGTCCTGAATAAAAAAAATGTAAATAAAAAATCGTACACATGCACGTATACCTTAGGAGTGGTATTGCAGAAAATAGTTTTAAAACCTTGACTTTTCCAAACAGCAGTATACGTTGAAAACGGTTATCATCCCATGCCTACGGTACACACCAAGCCAGTGGCAAACAACTAGCGCAGATAAAAACCAACAATGTTGTCAGTTTGCGTCTGGACCAAAAAGCTGTGCATGAACACACCAAACAGACAGCAGCCGACTGAAATGAGAGTGTAGCTGCAGCTGTAGGGCACGTCTGTTTGTTAGGGTCTGTTTGCTCATTCCAAAAAGTGAAACCAGAACTTCGAATGCATACATACGAAGAGTAAACAGTGCAGAATTTTGTACCATTATCACAGTAAATGTCTCATAATAAATCTTATAGTCCATATTGTTTCCAAAATAAAGGTAGTGAATTTATAGCTGGTATCTGTGTAGTTCCTATTGACTTGTATTGTTTACTTGGTTAGGCCAGTTAAATTTTTGATTTTGTGCATTGATTCGCTGCTGAAAAACCAAACACAGCGCTCACTTCCACCAATGGCAATTATACAGAACATGCTGAATTGGACCAACTTCTCGGACTTTAGACTTTTTTTATTAAAAATGCTGTTGCATCTTGAAGACTTACTGATGATTATTTTATTTGTTATGATTATATTATTTTACTTACTGATGATTATTTATTTATTTATTTTTTAAACGTTTATTTATGTGCTTTTTGCTTGTTATAAAACTACAACAAAATACAAAAGAGAAGACAAAAAATACACCCAATTCAATGCACTGCAATATAATACATATAAAATACAATACATAAAAACACTAACCTATGACAAACGAACGACAGAACACAGAGGGACAAATGCACATGAAAGCAAAATATCATTTAGCTGGTCAGGTAATGGATAAATTAAAGCAATTATAAAGTAACGTTGTTGTTGTATCACCAGAAAAATGCATTATCCTGACTACAGTTTTATTGTCAAATAATAGTTTGAACACATTATTAAGAATATTATAGATTATGAATAGTGAATATCAATTACACTCAATCTTTAATTACTATGTTATTGAAAAGGGTTATTGATTAGCTTGCATTTCTTCCAATGCATTAAGGTGTTCTAATATCTGTCCCCATGTTTTATCAAATATCTGCAATTTGTCATTATTGATATATCTCAACCTCTCCAAAGCAAGCATGTTTACGATATCTACCCCACACACCAAATTTAGGTACAGATTCAGTTTTATACGTTCTCAAAATCACCCTTTTGGCAATTACCATACCAAATAACATGGCTTGTCTTTCAGATTTATTAAACATCTCTAAATTACTAAATATCCCAAGAACAGCTAAAAGTGGACATGGTTCTAGATTTTTTTTGGAGGGCTTTAGAAAAACATTCAAATATATTTTCCCAATATTCTTGTAATTTAGGACACAACCATATTAAGTGGATTAGGAATCCTTGCTGCTTTACAATTCTGAAATTCATGAATTCATGAAGGTGTCTATTCAATGTGCACTACAAAGTCATGTTGGAATTAGTAGGTCATCTGGGTGCTTTTCTCCTTCTGTTTTTTGCATACTAAGAATTCGGACATACTACCTGGCTCACGTACTATGTAGTAGGGAGATATGCGATTTTGGATGCAGCAAATTTTTCTATTAATAATATATTTTAAAACCTTTGGATTTTCATTAAATTGTATTCATTTTAATTTGCAAAAAGTGCTGCATTTCATTAAACAAATTTTTTTTTCCAGAATGTTCTTGGCACACACTAGTCTATTTTTAAGTCTTAAGTTTTTACAAAAAAATTCATGCAATGTTCTAGGAATTAGTGTTGTCAAAAGAATTGACATAGGTACTAGTTAGTGCTAAAAAAAAACAAAAAACGTCCATTTCTTGCTAACATTTAAGCCGCGTCAATCAGCTGATCTGTCTGTGAGGTGACATACGAGCGATTCGCTGATGAATTGACTGATCGATGCAGCTTTGAAATACTCCAAAGTTAATGGGAAATAGACGTTTTTACCATTTCAGATTGGTGCCGAAGTCGATGTCTTTTTGACAACCCTAGGAACGTTAGTTTTTGATTATGAAATCAGTCCAGTAGTGTTAAAATCCACGTGAACCGGAAGTTCCTGAGACTTTTATTTCAAAATGTTGATGTACTTCGAACTGAAACTGAGTGAATATTAAATATGGGGGTTGGCTTTCTTTTTTTGCATAATTTCTTACTGGCAAACTAGTGGTAAGTGGGGCGTGGTTAAAAATATTGTGGCTATAGCCGTCAAACTGGTGTCAACAGATAAGGACCGTTACTCCAAATGCAGAAGCATAAGGTAAGAAATTGATTGAAGATTTCCAGAACAAGCATTTGTTTTCAGTGGATTATTTGCACAAAATAATTGTTCACCAAAAGAAGAACAATGTGCACAAACAAAATAACCATATTAAATTTTGATTTCCCGTCAACTTAAATTAATGAATGCTACTGTGGCTTGCCGTACTGTGGCATCTCTTCAAAATAATGGCACTGGGTGTTGAAAAGAACACTAGATGCACCCATGTGTTGTTATCTCTCACACAGATGTTGACGCTCAGTGATGATTGGCATTTGAAGACGTTCAGCTGTGTGTCTTCAGGTCGGAAATGATGAGTTTTCAACAATGCTTCTAGTAGATTATCCGTGTTTTCCGGTGTTGTTTGAAGCAAACTTCAGCCCCAGGCCTGCGCTCTGGAAAACATCCCCAGATCCCCTGTGAAAGCAAAAAATATCTTGATGCAAGCAATGGTTGTGTCGAGGGAGATCCAGATCTGTGGATTGATGTACAGTAAATATTGACTGGCTGTTGAAGATCAGCATGGGGAGCATGTTGTTTATGGTTTACCTATAATAGAGAGGTTGATGGAATGGATTAATTTTAATGATTGAAATAGTGTAGAGTTTAGAGAGAGACTGTAAACAGAGGAAGAGCCATGATTTCTTATTGTTGACTTGTTAATTTGTTAGCAGTTGTTTAATAATTTGTAATATACATTGAAAATATCCATATTTGTTATTTGTTATATTTGTAACATATTTGTTACTCATATAATAAAAATATCCATGTTTATTATATGAGTATTTGTGAATTCTTTTTTTTTTCTCCTCGAAAATTGCCTCATATCCAGTGTAATGTATTTTTAAGCAAAAACACAACTACTGGAAGTAAAAAATGAAGACAGAAACTGAACAAATACAAATCCCAAGTAGCATAATAAAATAATAATGTTCAAAAAAATGTTCAAAATTATCAAAAAAGTTGAATGAAAATTGTATTTAAAAAATTCTGGGAAAATATTTTTCTAACATTTTCAACAATATGTCAAAAGCGAATAGATCCAGATCCCCTTATTGTAGTTCTAGTCATTACTGATTTTGAGATAAACTGTACAGAACAAAAAAATTCATATATTCATTTGTCAGTCTATTCTATTAACTCTGTTAATATTATTAAACTGTAGACAGAAAGCTGCTCCTACATGTATACACCTAATGAGGGATGTAATGAAACATTTGTAACTGGAGAAGCCCAAAACTAAAAAATCTGGCAACCTTTAATAGATTATTTTAAAGACATAAAATCGACAGGAAATAGTAAAATTGAAGAGGATTAGACTACTTTAGATTAAAACCGTAGGTCAGTCTTTTATTTATTTATTTATTCTTTTTTTGTATTTATTTAATTTGAATTATTTTTTATTATTTATTCATTAATATTTTTTATTGTATTTATCTATTGTTATTTTGTGTCAGTATGTATTGTTTGTTTGTAGTATGCTTTATTGTCAATTGTTGTGTAAATGTTTGTTGGACCAAATTTGTAAGTCAATGAGGATTGACAATAATCTGATTTTAATATGATTAAGACAATACTCTGATTAAGAGTTTACCATGTAAACAGCGATTTTTGATTGTTAATCCGACAAAGGTCATAACCGAACTACACAGAAATGTAATTAAGACATGCGGAGTATGCCGATTTGAGTCGCATTATTGAAGTGCAGTACAGTCATGTAAACACCTTAATCAAACTATTACCGTCGTGTAGGATTTTTGACACATTTTGCGACAGGATAGTGCATACACACAGCCGTTTGACACTATGCTCTGTACCTACCGAGTCAGTGAAGGACCACAGACAGCTGCATCGCGAAATGCTGAGATCCCCTCCCCTCCCCCTCAATTGGCATGCGGGATCAAAGTACATTAAAACAACAACAAAACAACTCTTCCAGCAGTTCATAGTCGCATCCAATATCTCATTTGTCTGGGGGGCATGCACAAACTGTTGCTGAATAAAAGTAAAAGTGCCAAACTGCAGTTAAAGTCGACAAATTAAAAATGAAACACCTGAAATTACACAAATTATCAATGTCTTTAAGTGTTTTAAAAAAAAATAAAGTTATTAAAAAACATTTTGAATGTTAACAAAAAACATTATAGTCCATAAAACAGAAATAAAACACTAAATATTAGTATATACATAAACAAAAAAATAACAGAATTTTTTTTTTAGAAATAATAAGATTTTAAATAATAGTAACTATTTTAATCCATAAAACACTGAAATAACACTTGTACACTGGTCTAGACAATGTTCACTTATGTTAAGTTTTTTAATTGCCTGAATTATAATGAAGAAAGGATTCTGTAATTAGATTTCTGTAATTATTGGCTTGTTGATTTACGGTAACTATTTAGTAGACATAATTGGTTTCAAGGTTTACTGTGGTTTGAAAAAGTCAAGGTTTTAAAACCGCCAGAGTTTTCTGTTATACCGTTCCTATGGTATATGTACAGTTTTTTTTTTGTTTTTGTTTTTTGTTTTACATGGTTTTTGCGACTATTTTATTTAGTTTTTTAGGGCAACAGTATCTCCAGCAAGGACCTTCGACATTAACAGCTACTGGTCCAAAATATTTTAAATGTTTTTTAAAATTAAATATATTGTGTTCAGTGGGGAAAAAGTTGTTGTTTTTTTACCCAAATATTTAAAAAGAACATATTTTAGAGCAAAAATCACAATTCTGTAAAACAGTGATTTTTATTTTATTTATTTATTTATTTATTTATTTATTTATTTATTTATTTTTTTTATCCAAGCTTATCACACTGTCACAATATTATACCGGCACATACTGAGTATACACTTAAAATATCCAAATTTGGGTTTTGATTTAATTGAGATATATTGCTTTGTTTTACTGATTGTTGATTGAAGCACTAAAATTAAAATCTATAAATAAATAAAAATAATTTTAAATAAGTTGAAATTAAATCAAATCAAGCAGAAATCTCTCAAATTTGATTTAAATAATCTTCATTTGCATTTAATAAATTAATGCAGTGCTTCCAGATTTGACGTGAGATTTCGTTTCTTTCATTTTGCTGAAGTAAAATAATAATTTACAATAAAAACAGAAATAGTTTATACCTGCCTGCTGATGGGATTGGGTTTATTTTAGTCTCAGTCTCGTCCTGCTTTGAAGCAATGTAGGAGATGTTGGTTTGGTTTGTATTGGTGTGTGTCCAGGATTCACTTTTGTGGTTTGGTGCTTTCAGGGACTTTGATGCCCGGCTTGTCATAATGACCCAATTCTGACAGTTATATAAATATCAAGCTAAGTAGTCAACTAGGCTGCCTTCATACAATCACATTTACACACTGAGCCACGTTTCACTCGCGAGAAAGAGCCGTCTTAATTTAGAATTCCGTCTTCTTTCATGTTTTCATTTAATCTTCCAGGGCAGATTTGTGGTTTCGTGCTTTCATAATCCCGTAATTCATTGAATGACCTTCGCCTTTTGAAATCTCCACAAAATACTCTCATTATTTTTCACTTGTGAAGTGCAGTGATAGGGTTTATAATACAGCTTGATTCTGATTGGCAGGTGGACGTTCTAAGGTGCAATTAATTTTAGGTAAACACTAGGCTTGGGCGGTATCCAAATTTTGATTCCGTCAAACCGCCTCCCTATTTTACCTCGGTATCCGATATTATCGTGCATAATAAAAAAAATTATGATGTAAGGCTCAGACAGTGTCACCAAACTGTTGGCTTGTGCATAAACCTTTTAGAAACTGAATACCGTATATGCGACCTTAGGTTTGCGGTCACCTGTTTGTCTTGTTCGTATTAGAGATCTGCGCTGGACGCTCTCTCCTATTCACGCACACACACACACACACACACACACACACACACACACACATAGAGAGCACCAAGCGACACACAGCATCACGCTCTCTCATATATACACACACACACACACACACACACACACACACACACACACACACACACACACACACACACACACACACACACATATATAAACAGCATCCACGCCCGCTCCCGTTCAAATTACACCAGAGTTACCGACCCCTTCCGCTCTTTATTCGGAAATTTATTCCCGCACCGCAAGAAATCTGGTCGGGTCCCGCAGTACAGCAGTAGGAATGCAGACCTCTAGTTTGTATTTACCACGTCTCCCTTCTCATTTGCTTGAAACCCGAAATACTGCCAAACTGCAGAGGTTGTGTACTTTTTCGAAACCAGGTCACTTGGTGTGCGACTCGCCATCTTACCTTACCTCTCTCTCTCACACACTGTCCCATGATGACAATCACGCATACGCATTTTTAGGCATTAAATAAATAATATTTATTATGTAATACTTGTCTCCTATTTAAGTGCATTGTTTTTTATGATGGTATAACAGTATTGAAACTGATACCGTTGCTATTTTTAGATCCCGCGGTATACCGTATTACCGCCCAAGCCTAGTAAACACAGAGATAAAGTAGTTCCAGGCAGGTTTTGACTGCATTAGGGCTCATTTACACCGAATGCGTCTTTGCTTGTAAAAATGCTTGATGCAGTGCTCAGAAATAGGTTTAATAAAAAAGCGCAGCACAAGGTCCATGTGACAATATTATGAATGTGATGTAATAATGACAATAACAGATCCATTAGAAATAGGAAAACACTATTTTATAATAATAAGCACTTGAATATACATCGTATATCCAGGATGTTCTGGACAAAGCCACAATGAGCGTCTTCTCTGCCATGATATAATGGTAAGATAACAGTTGTAATGTCAACTTTCTACTATAAACAGAAGCTCACAACTTTTGCCCCACCTCCAATGCTTTTGGATCTAACAGTAATGAGCTGAGCTGTGTGTGAAAGTTGAAGATCCTTCAGTCAAACATGGTGTCTAAAAAATGTGGTGCTCACGTGGACAGCACTTCAAAAAACAGGAGCGTAAACATCACACGTCCATTAAGCACGTGTTTACATTGAAAAACAATAGAAAAGTAGCACATTGGGGAGAAAAAACACATTGTGTGTGAACGACCCCTTAGAGTTCCATATCACTACATGTAATGACTTCACAGTCTATAACTGCCAAAACTCAATTAAAAACATTCAGATAAATTGTTTAAGGAGCTAGGGCTACGTCTGAAACAGCTACTGCTCGAGTAGGTACAACCTTTGAATTTGACTAAACTACATGAACAATAGAAAAGTATATTATATGTTGTATGAATGGGAGTACATACATAGTTCAGACATACTACATCCGCCATTTGTCATTATCACTTGACCTACACTACCTGAAAAAACAATAGGAACAACAATTACGTGACTTCTAGTTGATCATTTGGTATCAGAAGTGGCTTATATAAAAGGCAAAGGCCACTAAAATTCATCTTCAATGCCTTCTCCATCCTACCACAGACATGCTCAATAATGTTCATGTCTGGTGACTGGGCTGGCCAATCCTAGAGCATCTTTACCTTCTTTGCTGTCAGGAACTTTGATGCGGAGGCTGAAGTAAGAGAAGGAGCGCTGTCCTGCTGAAGAATTTGCCCTCTCCTGTGGTTTGTAATGTAATGGGCAGCTTAAATGTCTTCATACCTCAGGCTGTTGATGTTGCCATCCACTCTGCTGATCTCTCGCACGCCCCCATACTGAATGTAACCCCAAACCATGATTTTTTTTCTTCATCAAACTTGACTGATTTCTGTGAGAATCTTGGGTCCATGCGGGTTCCAGTGGGTCTTCTGCAGTATTTGTGATGATTGGGATGCTGTTCAACCGATGATTCATCAGAAAAATCTACCTTCTGCCACTTTTCCAAATGATCAACTAGAAGTCAAGTTATTATGGTGGCTTGAAAAGCCAGCATACTGTTATCTATCTTAAACTTCTTCTTCTTCTTCTTCTTCTTCTGAGACTAATTTCTAAGTGTATCTCCTCCTAGGCCTTTCAAGCTACATACTTCAAACTTTCGTCAAACCTTCAAACTGGTCTGACTCGGGTTGCTATATCTTTTCTAACTGATCCGACCTTGGGTTTTCCGAAAAACGACCCAGAAAAATCCCAAAAGTCCCATTGACTTAACATTGGGTCAAACTTTGTGAGCTCATAACTCTGCATCAGACTGTCCTACAGACTTCTAACTGGACTCATTTAACTCAGTCTAGCCAGCAGCCAATAACTGATGACTTTTTAACTTACTAGCCACTCCCTAGCAACCACTTACAGCACCCTAGCAACTGTCCCATAGACTTCCATTGTAAAAGACTCCCGTTTACTTAACATTGGATCAAACTTTGTGAGCTCATAACTCTGCATCAGACTGTCCTACAGACTAGAGTCTGGCCTCATTCAACTCAGTCTAGCCAACAGCCAATCACTGATTACCTTTCAACTTACTAGCCACTCCCTAGCAACCAATTTCAGCACCCTAGCAACTGTCCCAGAGACTGTGACTAGCTATTCTAACACACGCTGACAGTTTTAACATCCTACTGACATGCTAATCTTGCTAGAAAGGTGCTAGCAACACGATAGTGACATGCTAGTCATGCTAGTAACATGCTAATTCATGCTAGAATCATGCTAACAACATGCTAATTCATGCTAGAAACAAGCTGATTCATGCTAGAATCATGCTAGTAACATGCTAGTTACATGCTAATTAATGCTATAATCATGCTAGTTACATGCTAATTCATGCTAGAATCATGCTAATTCATGCTAGAATCATGCTAACAACATGCTAATTCATGCTAGAATCATGCTAGTAACATGCTAATTCATGCTAGAATCATGCTAGTAACATGCTAACTCATGCTAGAATCATGCTAGTAACATGCTAATCCATGCTAGTAACATGCTAATTCATGTTAGAATCATGGTAGTAACATGCTAATCCATGCTAGAATCATGCTAGTAACATGCTAATTCATGCTAGAATCATGATAATAACATGCTAATTCATGCTAGAACTATGCTAGTAACATGCTAATTCATGCTAGAATCATGGTAGTAACATGCTAATTTATGCTAGAAACATGCTAGTAACATGCTAATTCATGCTAGTAACATGCTAATTCATGCTAGAATCATGCTAGTAACATGCTAATTCATGCTAGAAACATGCTAATTCATGCTAGTAACATGCTAATTCATGCTAGTAACATGCTAATTCATGCTAGAATCATGCTAGTAACATGCTAATTCATGCTAGAAACATGCTAATTCATGCTAGAAACATGCTAGTAACATGCTAATTCATGCTAGAAACATGCTAGTAACATGCTAATTCATGCTAGAATCATGCTAGTAACATGCTAATTCATGCTAGAAACATGCTAGTAACATGCTAATTCATGCTAGAATCATGCTAGTAACATGCTAATTCATGCTAGAATCATGCTAATAACATGCTAATTCATGCTAGAAACATGCTAGTAACATGCTAATTCATGCTAGAATTATGCTAGTAACATGCTAATTCATGCTAGAAACATGCTAGTAACATGCTAATTCATGCTAGAATCATGCTAGTAACATGCTAATTCATGCTAGAATCATGCTAATACCATGCTAATTCATGCTAGAAACATGCTAATTCATGCTAGAATCATGCTAATAACATGCTAATTCATGCTAGAAACATGCTAGTAACATGCTAATTCATGCTAGAATCATGCTAGTAACATGCTAATTCATGCTAGAAACATGCTAGTAACATGCTAATTCATGCTAGAATCATGCTAGTAACATGCTAATTTATGCTAGAATCATGCTAGTAACATGCTAATTCATGCTAGAAACAATGCTAGTAACATGCTAATTCATGCTAGAATCATGCTAGTTACATGCTAATTCATGCTAGAATCATGCTAGTAACATGCTAATTCATGCTAGAAACATGCTAGTAACATGCTAATTCATGCTAGAATCATGCTAGTAACATGCTAATTCATGCTAGAATCATGCTAACAACATGCTAATTCATGCTAGAAACATGGTAGTAAAATGCTAATTCATGCTAGAATCTTGCTAGTTACATTCTAATTCCTGCTAGAATCATGCTAGTAACATGCTAATTCATGCTATAATCATGCCAGTAACATGTTAATTCATGCTAGAATCATGCTAGTAACATGCTAATTCATGCTAGAATCATGCTAACAACATGCTAATTCAAGCTAGAAACATGCTAGTAACATGCTAATTCATGCTAGAACCATGCTAGTAACATGCTAATTCATGCTAGAACCATGCTAGTAACATGCTAATTCATGCTAGAAACATGCTAGTAACATGCTAATTCATGCTAGAATCATGCTAATAACATGCTAATTCATGCTAGAAATATGCTAGTAACATGCTAATTCATGCTAGTAACATGCTAACAACATGCTAATTCTTGCTCGAATCATGCTAGTAACATGCTAATTCATGCTAGAAACATGCTAGTAACATGCTAATTCATGCTAGAATCATGCTAGTAACATGCTAATTCATGCTAGAATCATGCTAATTTATGTTAGCAACTGCCTAGCAACCACTTATAATACTTTAGCAACTGCCTAGCAACGCCTTAGCAACCACTCAGAACACCTTAGCAACCGCCTAGCAACACTTTAGCAAGCACTTAGAACAACCTAGCAACTGCCTACCAAGAAACATGCCAATCTATACTAGAAACATGCTAACATATATGTATTTATCTATGCCGACTGTTTCAAACTTCATAAAAACTGCTTCAAACTTTAAAACGACTTCAAACTTTTAGACTCGGCTTTTCAAGCCACCATAAAGTTTGTCCTCAAACTTTAATATCTAGTTATTTGTTGCTCTTACAACTGGGAAACACGAATTTTCCAAGACCCTTGCAAATTAGAGCATATTTAATGAAATAATGCTTCATTTGCCTGTTTTAACAATATTTGAGAAATAATGTAAAGCAAAATATGTGAGATCTTAATGTAATTAATCAACTGGGGAAGGATGGTGATAAATATTAGTTCATTTGTTTTAAAGAAGAACATGAGCAGACTTCTGCAGCCTTGAGGGTTTGACTTCTTTGGCTTTGAAGTGTAATCTCTCCGTGACAGTCATTATTCTGTCATAATAGTCCACGTTTTCCTCCGAGATGCTAGATAGATTCGCATTTAGTCTTCGTGAAAGAAGTCATTTTCTTTCATCTGTGGTTTTCAATATTTCATCATCATCATCATCATCATCATCATCATCATCTTCTTCCATCTCCTCTGATCTCTCTTTCCTTTACATCTATGGAGAAGAGCAGCGCCTCTTAATTTGGCAAACTGTGCATAATTTTTTATCGTGTATTTAGAGTAAACCTACAGTGAGATACTGAGAGTATCTGTACGTGAGAAAAGCAAACTGGTCGGCGCCAGTGGTGTAGTGGTTAGTGTGTCGACACATACATTCCGGTGCTCACAGCGACCCGAATTCGATTCGCGCCTCGTGGCCCTTTGCCGATCCTTCCCCTCTCTCCCCACACTTTCCTGTCAAAACTCTCTACTGTCCTATCAATTAAAGGTGAAAAAAAAAACAAAATAGGGCTGAAAACAGAGCATTTCTCATGGTAGATAAAAACATATTGAACATCACAGTAATGCATTGCTTATTTATATAAGCATTTATTATGAATGCTTGTTATTGATGTTGTAACTAATATCAAGTTAACTCAAGTTCAGTGGATGTCCGACAATTGTAATGTGTTTTGTTTCTCCATTTATTTTTGTAATAATGTTAAAGAGGGTTTCGTAAGTTAATGCGTTCATACAAAAGTATTATATTCAGTCAGGTCCATAAATCTTTGGATATTGACACAATTCTAACATTTTTGGCTCTATACACCAACACAATGGATTTGAAATGAAATTTAATGAGCAAGATGTCCTTTAACTGCAGACTATCAGCTTTATTTGCCAAATCAATCCCCTAACCTGAATCAGATGGAGCATGCATTTCACTTGTTAGTGTAAGTGTTGGTGTATAGAGCCAAAAATGTTAGAATTGTGTTGATGTCCCAATATTTATGGACCTGACTGTATATATTATATATTTCATTCAAATTTTGTTTATGCTCAATTTTATTAAAAGTATTATTCTTGAAATGTTATGATTATCTCAACACAATGACTTTATTCTCAATCTAATCTGTTTATTCTCAAAACACGATGACTTTAATGTTGAGAAATGTAATGAGTTTATTCAAAACATTTTATTTTAATTTGTTTTCTTGAAATCTATCATTTAATCTTTACCAATTTCCAAACAATCAACCAGTTTCTCTAAGCTCAAGGAAAACTCCCACCTGCCTCTAGTCAAGTCTATATATATATATATATATATATGTATGTATGTATGTATGTATGTATGTATGTATGTATGTATGTATGTATGTATGTATGTATGTATGTATGTATGTATGTATGTATGTATGTATGTGTTCTGCAAGCTAATATTCTTTAAAGAATATAACAATATTATAATAAACTTGTCTACCTTAGTAAATGGTCTACCCCTCCCCCAAGATCAGACTGAATCTTGTCTCAAACTGAATTTGGCGGGGGGCCATTTCAGTGACTGTCAGTTCATAGGAGGGCCGTTTTAACATTCAAGCACAAGAAAAAAGTGGAAACCTGGTGTAATTAATGCACTTAGTAATTCTTCCCCAGAATAAATGCAGTCAAAGCTCCTTCTTTTTGTTTTTTTCTTGTACACATTGAAGGGGTAGTTTAGATTGCTAAAAAACTACAATTTAATAATAGGCATAATAATAATAATTATTCTGTCCCAATCAAATGTTGATTAACCAAAAGTTTAACTTTTATATGCAACTGCACAACAATAATAGTGATAAAAATATATATGTTTTGGTGGGCCAAATTTCGTTATATTTTGACGTCAATTGCGGGCCTGTGGGAAGGACGCAAATGGCCCGCAGGCTAGCAGTTTGAGACCCCTGCCCAAGAGTATTCAAAAATGAATAAGAGTATTATTTATATATACATGTATACTTTAAAAATGCGAAAGGCACATATCCAGTTTAATGATCTTTAATCATGACATTTTAAACCTGAAATGAAAAACAAAGTTTGTTTTTGAAACTTTTCTAATGATCCAAAATAAACAAAAACAAAACAATTGTTGTACTCTTATTATATTCACATTATAAAAATTTGGACCTACATAATAGTTACATTATTAATAATAATAATAATAATAAAAAAGACACAATATGAAAATGTTATATTACAAATTGTGTTTATTTACACAAAATGCATGTGAGCTTGAACTACATGCCAATCAGAAAGTAATGGATGCAGTTCTCCCGTTACAGGGCGCTTTAAAACAACGGCAACTGAAGCCACGCAGAAAAAAGAAACCAAAGTATTTTGCAGTATTATCCCTTTCAATATGTGTCTTATTATTTCTATAAATATTTTGGATCCGTTTTTAATATATAAACTATATAACCTACCTTTTTCTATATTGGAGACAACAACAATAAAACACACATGATGCTCTGCATTTCAGTTATTTTATTCCACTGACATTTTTACCAAAACAATATTTTACTTCAGATGTGAATCAAAAAAGGGCTTTTTTTGTAAAAGGTTCGCAAAAATAAGTTTCACCAAAACTTAACCAAACGACTGTTTAGTAGCACATAGCCTAACTAAAATTAGAAGCTAGCATAATTTGACTGCGTTAACTTAAAATAAAAATAGCCTGAATATTTTTTACCACAGCTATAAAACTTAAAGATTAGGTAAAATAACATTTCTTTCAAAATGATCAGTCGGTGGAGGTAAATAAAATAAAGTCAGCCTAATTTAACTATGCTGCTTGCTCTTAAAACAAAAACAGCCTGAATATTTTACCATGCATGGCTAATAAAACTTAACGTAAGGAAGGACTACATATTTTTATTCAAAAAGATTTACAATTAGACCGGCGGTGGAAAAACACACTCAGCAGGCACAGAAGTTGCAGGAACAGCCAGGTACCACTGGGCAAGGGTGCTTAGCCTTGCAAATGGAGACTCATTTACTTTGCACCACAATAAAGGATTCGGGTTTAGAGAGATGCATGGCTGCCTGAAGTAGCTTTCGATTTTGGTGTCATCCGGTGAAACATCACTCATGCCGTAGTCCTCGCCGAAAAAATTGTTGAGACACGGCGCGCACATGACAGTTGATAGTATCACACACCAGACGCGTACATTCGCATGGTATTTAAAATGAAACTATTCAGATGGCGCTCTGTGGTGCAGCAGAAATATGAACAGTTTCCTGAGTCGTGGCTGGGCACCATTGTGTACCCTGATAGAAACCTACGTTTAGAATTCTGAAATGTGCTGCGTAGACCCTGCTGCGACGCGGCGCTTCTGTTGTGTGACCCCCTTTATCTGCGCTCAGATCTAGTCTCTAGACCGCAACTCCCTGCAGCCATAACCAATCAAATATCAAACTACCGCCCAAATACCAGCATAACCGATCAGAGAGAATGAAAGTATTTAATTTTAAAGCCAAACGTTCATCGTTTTCATAATCGATCGTCGCTGATGCGTTCGATTAACCGATTAATCAAATAATTGTTCACATCCCTAGGTAAGAGCTATGTCTGTAATCCATTTTGAAACTTTTAAACGGTCAGCATTGTAGGGAAAAGAGCAGGATGAACATTCTACTAAGCATCTCCTTTTGCTTTTCTACAGAAGAAGGTTTATATTAGCTTGAGGATGAGTAAACGATATGTAGTTTTCATCTTATTGTGATCCATGACTTTAATACACAGAGCTGTTTTGATATATCTGCCATTTGTTCTCCTTGTAATATTAACGCTCCATATTTATTAGATGCAGATTGTCTCTTGGCTGGTTGCAAATCTGGAAACAATTCCCTAAGAGAGCTGTGAATGCGTTTTAGCTTTTGCACATTATGCAATGTAATTCTCCAGCTGTTCGAACAATTTTGCCTGGACATCGATTGTCTGATTAATCATGAAAACAGAAAATGTGGTGTAAAGTAGCGTTGGGCGAAGTTGACCAATTGGCATCGTACGATGTCTAATATGAAACATTGCGATGAACGATGGCATCGTCGTCATAGGTGACAGTAAATTAATTATTCTGACTTTGTTCACAATTTAGTTTTTAAATATTGTAATTCTCAGTTTCTACCTCACAATTCTGACATTTCTAGCAATCCTGAGTTCATCTCACACAAGTTTTTTGCCGCACTTCTTTTTTTTCTTCATCACAATTATAAGATAATTAATTAAAATGGAAAATGTTTGAATGAGGTGATTTGCAAAATAGTCAAAAATGCTATTTGTAAGTTTATATATTGCAGTACTGAGTTTAAGTTTCACAATTCAGTTTTTTTCTTCCCAATTTCAAATTTATCTTGTAATTCTGTTTTTTTTATTCTCATTTTTAAGTTTACTTGTTTTTTATTTCTCTCAATCACAAGACACTCACACACATATAAGAAAATATAAATCAGGAAAAAAATTTCATGATTATTAGAAATAAACTCAGAGAAGAGCCTATTAGTAAATATTTAAAATTTACAAGCCACAAAATTGTAATTCTGAGTATATATTTGGCAGTTCTCACTTCATACCCTCCAGTTCTGTCTTTTGTCTCACGTTTCTGACTTGAATAACAAAATCGCAGTTGTAAGTTTACATATATATATATATATGTATTGAGCATGCGTCAATAGCGCCACCATATTTGTGCAGTGCTCCAAGGACAAAAGTCATTCAACCGCACTTGTCAAGACTAAAGCCAATGTGATGATGCTGGACTTTTAGCGCTGTGTACAGGTGTAGTAACAAGCAAACAAACAAAACAAAGCACTAAGGCAGATCATTTCATAGGTAAGATTTATTTATTTAATTTTTAATTTTTGTATATTACGAACTTTTGTGCTAAACAATGATAATACAGTCTCTTAATTACTGCCCTGACCATAAGGCAAAGTAGCACCAACTTGCACTAAATTCTAGGCTTATGCTAGTTTTGTTGAATAAAGTAAGCAAACAATGTGAATGAAATATAACAACAAGACGCTGCGGTGACAGAAACTTGTATTATTGTCGGCTAAGTGAACGTCTAGAATACCATAAAATACCATATTAAAATGTTTTACGAAGCGCAAGGCAAAGTCGTTTACGGAGATTCATTCACAAAGGAATCGCTTCCTCCGTTAGACTTAGGAGTGAAAGCAGGAGAAGGGGGTGTTTTTCACAACACGGATTAGATCAAATTTGACAGGGAGGGAGGATAATACATCTCCATGCACACGAACACACACTATTTGTCAGCAATACCTGTGTGTTCACTTGGTCATCGATGTAGAAAAGTGATGTAAAATTGTAATTTTTATAATAATAAAAAAAATATATTATATATATAATATAATATAATATATATATTCTTTAAATTAATTAATGAATGAATTAATTAATTTATTTATTTGCATACTGATCACCGGGAAAAATCCCAATCATAGATATATGTATATATGTGTATATATCTCTGGCTCTGGATGGTCAGTCCTTCACTGCATCTTGGTCCCGCATTCATTTCAAAGGTTAGTCTATAGTTAGTTTATACTTCGTAATTCTTGTAATTATTAAAATCACCAAAAGAAAGTCATATTTGTGAGATACAGAACTGCATGAAAAAAGAAACAATAAAGAAAAGCAGTTATCGAGATTTGTTATTCTTGCCACAACAGGCTTTCAAAGAAAAGCCATTCTGAGTTTGTCTCACAAATGTTTTTCAGAATAAAAACACACACACAGCGCAGAGCATTCTTCAGTCTTCCACTCACTAAGCAAGTGGAGCACAATGCCACCTAATTTGTGATCCATCCAAAGCAGATCCATCTGACATCCCTCTAGGCTGCTATTTGGGATTATGATGGTTTTAATGCGCTTACCAGAGTAACTGATTGCAATCAACCGGACAGAAGCGCGAGGTTTCCATCACACGGAATCATATACTTTAGGCTGATGTTGAGATTGCCATTTTAAAGTGGGTAAATCCTCGACCAATCAGGGCAGAGGAGTGACTTTGATCCACTGTTAAGTCACGACTACAAGTGTATGAGATGCCAAAAACTGCTGCCTTGAATGTGAATAGGGTAAAAAAATTAACTAATATTTTTCAACATGTTTTCGCAATTGATTGCTTTTAGAATCGCAAACATTTTTTTGTGTCGCAAGTTTTCTAAAATAATCAGTTTAAATAAGTACAAAAATCTGAGCATTGGATAAAGGTGTACAATTGTTACCAAAGGGATTTTGGGAATCTTTTTGTGTCACTCTATCATTCAGAAAATACTAATAACAGCCAAGAAAATAACACTGTTCAAATATAATCAGGCAAATTATGTATGAACATGGCTATTGAAGTGATTAGTTGACTTTAAAGAGCATATTGTAGGTTAGACACCCCAGTGAGTCAATGTGCGTAAGAGTAAAGTAGGAACTAGATTTTCTTTAAAATATACGTTAAAGTTTATTATTAAGCCATCTGGAGTCGTTTGTAGTCACAGAAATATACTTCCGCATCTGAAAATCACCAGACCGGAAGTGACGTCGGATGAGGGAGATCGCGCATATAAACAGTATGAAGACAACAGACCGCGGTGCATGTTTGGATGCCGAGATAAGATATTCTCAGAGACTCACACAAATGACGGACCACAACCATACAATTATGAGCCTGTGGACAGACCAGCAAACAGAACAGCAGTCAGAGGAGAGTAATTGAGCTGTATTGTGAAGAGAACAGAGCAGGTTCTCAGTGAGAAACCAGTGTTGGCTTAGACAGATATGTAATGTAACGAAGTCTTATCTGGCAATAGCAAAGCTAGTATTGATCATCTATTAGTAGGGCCAGACGGAATCTGCGGACATTTTTTGTTATTTCTGCTGAGAATTTTGCTAAAAATCTGCAGAATTATTTTGGGAGTATCATAAATAAAACCTTAATATGTGAAATAAAAAAGAATATCTTTTTAACTTGTGTTTAATGTTTAAAATGCAAATCCAATGAGATCCACTTTATTTGGTAAACAAAGCAAGTCTCTCATATAATAGATCTACTAAAAGACAGAAAATATTACTTTACTGTATTGTACATAAATCAGATCAACATTTTCATATAAGTCTATAATATTACTGTAATTAATTTAAAAACTGAATAAATATAAATTTACTCAAGTAAATAAACGGAAATAAGGACGGGCTAAAAGTCTGCGGAAAATCTGGGGAAAACCGGCAATCTGGGGAAAATAAAAACAACATCAAATATTAAAACAACTAAAATTAGTTTTAAAATGTAGTGGACAGTTCTGCATTCTCATAGAGCCCACGTTGACCTCCAGTATTCCACCGTCAGAGACACCATAAGGGCTGATGCATATATTCTGCGGAAATAATGCAAAAGTTTAAATCATCTTTGTCAATCATGTATATTTCAAAATTTACCATATGATTTTTAATATAACAATTCAGAATACCCAGCCACATTTGCAGACCTCTGGGTAGTGAACTGCATCTCACAAATATAGATTGTACCCATTATAAGTTGAGCATGTCTGCATACAAACTTCAATTTTTCAAACGTCATTTGTTTTTCTTTTACAAGAAGAATATTCCTCATATGTGAATAAAAAGTGCCTTCCCTCATTGACAGGACAGAATATATTTTACTTTCCCTCAAGTAGTTCCAAACCTTATTGACTTTCTGTCTTCTGTTGATCACAAAAGAAGACATTTTGAAGAAAGCTGAAAACCTGTAACCACTGACTTCTATAGTAGGAAAAACAGATACTATGGAAGACAATGGTTACACGTTTACAATATTTAAAAAAAAAAAAAGTAAGTCAAAGATTGCGTTTGAGTTTTACCTGCCTGCATTATATAGAAATATTCTAGTAATTATTTCTAAAGTTTTTGTAAACAGATTATACCATGTATAATTAATTCAAGTTAGGGGGAAATAATAATCTACCTGATGAACGAGGTGAAGGTCTGAGGTTACTCTGTGAGCCAAAGTGAAGCACAGTTGAGCAAGAGGCCCGTGGAGAGAAAGCCTCCAGCTCCGGGTCAGCATCACCGCTACAGATGCGTCTCCCAAAAACTTATAAACACACCACATAACAATAAATTAATAATTAGCTGAGCAAACAAAGTCACTATGTGGTAACTATACAAGACATTAAAATATTAGCAAACTGATGGTACCAGTTGTCTTATCATATGCTTACATTTTTGCTCGGTTTAAAAAAGCATATTTATTATTCTTAATGTTACAGCAGCAGTGCTGTACTGTAGGCTACTCCAACATAAACACATGGCGTTGCTTTAAATTACTCAAATAATCATGCTTACTGATTTGAAAGTTGACAAATTTAAAAGAAAATGGAGTTGTCTTACCGTGTACAGTTCTCCTTTTCATCGAGCTTCATCTCTGACTGATCCAGGAACGTGTTTTAGCCATTTTCGCATCAGCTTTCAGTCTTATCGGATTCATCCAATTTCACGAACACAAATGAACCAAAATAATATGCTCTTTAAACAGTGAGTAAAACTGTTGTTTTTGAAGCAATCAGTTGACTTTATAATTATGACTGAACATGTTTATTTTAGAGTGAATAGTTGACTTGACGTAAAGTGAGTAAACCCATTGTTTTTGAAGTGATAAGTTGACTTTAAACAGTGAGTAAATCTGTTGCTTTTAAAGTGATTAGGGGATTTGAAACGAATAAATACACTCTTTGGGTTTAAAACGATTAGTTAACTTTAAACAGTGAGTAATCCTGTTGTTTTTAAAGCGATTAATTGACTTTGCTTAAAGTAAGTAAACCCATTTAAGAACGAATAGTTGACTTTTGTTAGTAAGTAAACCCATTGTTTTTAAAGCGATTAGTTGACTTTACTTAAATCTGTTGCTTTTAAAGCGATTAGTTGACTTTGCTTAGAGTAAACCCATTGCTTTTAAAGCGATTAATTGACTTCAAACAGAGTAATCCTGTTGCTTTTAAAGCGATTAGTTGACTTTACTTGAAAAAGGTGAGTAAACATGTTGATTTAAGAACGAATAGTTTCGCTTTTGTTAAAGTGAGTAAACCCATTGTTTTTAAAGCGATTAGTTGACTTTTGTTAAAGTGTGTAAATCTGTTGCTTTTAAAGCGATTAGTTGACTTTAAACAGTGAATAATCCTGTTGTTTTTAAAAGCAATTAGTTGACTTTGTAAAAAGGCGAGTAAACTTGTTGCTTTTAGAACGAATAGTTGACTTTTGTTAAAGTGAGTAAACCCATTGTTTTTAAAGTGATTAGTTGATTTTAAACATTGAGTAGTCTTGCTGCTTTTAAAGCGATTAGTACACTTTAAACACTGAGTAATCCTGTTGCTTTTAAAGTGATTTGTTGACTTTAAACAATGAGTAAAGCTGTTGATTTTAAAGTAATTAGTTGACTTTACTTTAAAAAATTTAATAAGCTCTTTGTGTTTTAAGCGATTACTTGACTTTGCTTAAAGTGAGTGAACCAATTGCTTTTAAAGCGATTAGTTGGCTTTACCAGTGAGTAAACCTGTTGCTTTGACAGCGATTAGTTGACTATAAAAATAAACTCTTTGGTTTTAAAGTGATTAGTTGACTTTACACAGTGAATAAACCTGTTGCTTTGACAGCGATTAGTTGACTTGGAAAAAGGTGAGTAAACTTGTTGCTTTTACAGCGAATAGTTGACTTTAGTTAAAGTGAGTAAACCTGTTGCTTTTAAATCGATTGGTGGACTTTGCTTTAAAAACTGTATAAACTGTTTGGTTTTAAAATTATTATTTGATCTTATTTAAAGTAAACAGTGAGTAAAATGATTAAGTAAATGATCTGTGCATAATTAGAAATATTTAAGTCAACTTAACAGTTCCATTTTACAGCAGGTTTAGTTGTTGCTGATCAAATCAAATCAAAAATCAAATCACTTTTTAAAATAAATAAATCTGTGATGTTGTTCAGTGAGATTTATGACTGAATAAACAGATTTTAGAAAACAATGTATTTTAATTTAAATCTACAAAAACAAGTTGATAAAATGACTCAAAGATATACACTTACAGGTGTATTTAGCATGTTTTCTTTAAAGTAAAATGGCCAAAATCTGCAGTGTCTCATTTTAACAGGGCAAACACTGGCACTTGAAAGTATGCAAGTGAGATTTAGATTTTTATGAAACTGTTTCTCACACTGGCTGGCTTACATTAAAAGGAAAAAAACATATTTAGTAAATAATTAATTATGATGTGGGTTCTTATGCTTTAGATGTGTGCATAAAAACACTTGGCCATCTGTCATGAAGTGAGCGCTTCTGCAGTTCATTTCTCCTCTGCGCACTCAACACTGCAGGAACCTGGAGATCTGAGACACAGAGAAACAGTACATTTCATTTGATAAAGTGCATCAGATTCTTTATTTACTGTTCTTTCTTTTGTTGTGTTCATTACCTTGAGATGTAAACCATATTTAACTGTGCACGTGCAGTTTTGTTGCTTGTTTTACATTAGTTGGGCTCATGACATGGCAAGGGATTTTCATTTGGTTTTAAATATTTCTTAGTCGCGTTCTACTTATGTTCTTCAATAATTTGTTTTACGTCGGTCAATAATGAGCGGTTGCGATGGTAAATAAAAAGAAAAATCTTGCAAAATGTAGCTGCATAAGCTCCAAGTGCTTAGAAATTCTGTTTGTATTCATGTTGGCTTCATGTGGATTTAATCACTGTATGCTGTTTTGAACTGAAGCATCAGTTTAATGACTTTAAAAACGTAATGCAGTGTAACTGTTAGTGTAATCTTGATTGCTTAATCATAATTCAATCTTAATGATTATTAAAAAGCATTAAATGTAGTTTAAATTATATTGTTTTCACTAGTGATGCACAGAAATTTAGTATTATATTTTATAATTATTATGATTATCATTTATAATATGATATATTATTATAAATTAATGATAATAATAATAATAATTATTATTATTATATGTAATGTATAACTATTCTACCTAATAATATCAATAATAGTAAATACAAATCATAATAGAATATTATAACTATTATACATGATTTAATAATAATAATGATAATTATTATAAAAATAAAGTTAATAATAATAATAAAAACACAATAATATGTAATATAACACAATTCATAGTCATAATAATAATAAATAAAAACTCATTATAAAATATAACTATTTTGCGTAATATAATAATTATAATTTACAACATGATTAATAATAAAATAATAATAATAATAATATGAAAAAAAACTAATAATAATAATAATTATTATTATAACACAATATATTCTATAACACAATATAATACAATTCTACATGCTATTCATAATAATCACATATTCAAATCATAATAATTTAATATCATAACTATTGTAAATAATATAATAATTGTTGTTTACAAAATTATATATAATAATGATAATAAAATAATAATAATTATATATGTAAAAATAAAAAAACTAATAATAATCTAAAAATCTTAATACAATGTCATAATATAATATTTTATTATAGTTTACAACATGATATATAATAATAATAGTAATACTTATAAAAATATAAAATAACTAATAATAATAATAACACAATATATTGTGTATTAGGGCTGCTCGATTATGGAAAAAATCTTAATCACGATTATTTTGGTCATAATTGTAATCACGTTTATTTAAAACGATTATCAGCTGAAGTCAAAATTATTCGCCCTCCTGTGGATTTTTATATATATATATATATATATATATATATATATATATATATATATATATATATATATATATATATATATATATATATATATATATATATATATATATATAGAGGGATTTTTTTATATATAGGGATTTTTTTATATATAGGGATTTTTTTATATATAGGGATTTTACATTATTACATTATTACATTACATTATTTACATTATTAGTATTTCCTATAATATTTTTTCTTCTGGAGAAAGGCTTGTTTGTTTTAATTGGGCTAGAATAAAAGCAGTTTTTTTTAATATTTTGAAAAATATTATTTTAATAGCTCAATATTATTAGCCCCCTTAAGCAACACATATTTTTGATTGTCTGCAGAAGAAACTACTGTTATACAATGACTTGACTAATAATCCTAATTAAGCCTTTGAATTTCACTTTAAGCTGAATACTAGTATCTTGAAAAATATCTAGTAAAATATTATGTACTGTCATCATAGCAAAGAGAAAAGAAATCAGTTATTAGAAATGAGTTATTAAATCTGTTACGTTTAAAAATGGGTTAAAAAGAAATCTTTCCATTAAACAAACATTGGGGGGAAAGGGTCGCTAATAATTCAGGAGGGCTAATAATTCTGACTTTAACTGTATTCATGCAGTTATTTTCCTCCTTGTAAATAAGGAAAGGCAAATAAATACAATAGAATAAAAATATGAAACAAACTGTGCTTTAAGCATCTTCACTGTAAGAAAAAAAAACTTCAGCTACAAAAGTCCTTCAGTCAAGAGCAGTGAGGGATTTTCTCCATTTGTTGTTTGATTCATAATATAAACAGACGGCAGGAGGAATATTGCGCTGTCACTTTAAGAATAGTGCGGCTCTGATATATGGTTTCTCTTTCACGTGTCTTTTGATTCTCAACTTGTTTGTATATTACACAAATAAGGGTTAATATGAATAACCACTAAACACCGCGCTCTGACACAAATGTGCATGTTTTTGACCATTAAAGCGCTCTCATTAAGATGGCGTTAGATGTGTGTGCTCTGCTCGTCGCCGAGGCTAAGCGCGCGCACACACAACAGCATGCGATCTCTTTCGCGATTTTAAAAGCATGAATGATTCGAACGTATGTCTGTGAATGATGCGCATCCCATGCTGCAAACGTTCATGCTTTTAGTCATTTTCACGTGAAACTGAGCTTTGCAGAGCAACAAATGTGTACAACTGGAAAGGGGGCGGTATATGATGCAATAATTGTTTATCTCGGTTAATGTTTTTTTAGAATCGTTAGAAGCCAAAATCGAAATCAAAACCGGATTTTCGATTAATTTTACAGCCCTAATATGTAATAATAATATGTAATATAACATAATTCTACATAATAATATTCATAATAATAATTATAATAAATAAAAGTCATAATGTTAAAAATATAATATAACTATTATAAGTAACATAATAATTATTATTGTTTACAGCATTATGTAATAATAATAATTATAATTATAAAAAATAACTAATAATAATAATAATAATATAAAAATCATAATATTATAATATTATAAATAATATAATAACAATAATTATAGTTTACAACATAATATATAATAATAATAATAATAATAATAATAATAGCAATTATAAAAATAACAATAACATAATAATAATAATAATATATTTACTAATCATAAGATATATGTCGTAATTATTATAAATAATATAATAATCGTAATAATAATAAATATTGTTATTATATTTTAATTAATTATTATTGTTAATATAATAATAATAATAATAATAATTCAATTTAAAAGTTCAAATGGTTTGTCTTTAAGCTTGTTTGTGTTAGTTGCTTTGATAATAAGTAATAAACATTTGTAAAAAAAAGTAATAAAAAATGTAATAAACAACTTTTTTTTATTTAAATACTTGTATACATTTATATAAACATAATTTTGTCTGCATTTTAATTATTCTGAATACATTTAATTGATGCGTCTTAAGTTGTTATAAAACTAATATACAAAGGTGTCTGATGAAATGTTTCGCTATGCAATATTTTAAAAATTATTTATATAACAACCATATTTTATTTTAACTTGCATGATAACTTTGGCTTGTCATTAAAATGTAAAAATTCTAAAAACATTTTAAAGATAAAATATTAATAAGCAGTGAAATTATTTGGTAACAGTATTTTTAATAGTATAATTTTGAATTAATTTAAGTCCAGAAATCATTTGAGCAATAGAATTGTATGTAAATGTATGCTTTTCAATGTAATTTTTGAATAAATTAATTTATCTGACCAAAGGGAAACAAAGTCAGATCATTGATCTAAACATAGTATCAACGTTGGTAGTTTCCTCAAGAAGCCATTTGAAATCAATAATTGAATGGAACTGAATCAAACACAAGCTCTTCTGCACTTTTAAATGAGGAATATTCCTCATCAGCTCAGCGTGCAAACTCACACTGTGTGTTTTATCACAGAATTAGCTTCAGTATCTAAAACGCAGCGTTTGGAAAATAAACAAATGTCCACAGCCTACTAAAACCACTCTTTAATTTCAGTCCCATGCAGCGCTGTGTAAAAGCCTGTCACTGTAATGCATTGTGTATGAACTGTTTGCTCTTCAGCCCACAGTTTCGCTATATTTTGCAGTGGAGAAAATGAAGATGAGCAAAGTGTTTGTTTTCGGATTAGAAAGAGGTGTAAGAATTACTCTACAGCGGGACACAAGACAAAAGAGCCTGCGGTTGCAGAGAAAGGTCTTTTTTGTTCTGTAATCACTATGTGGCTTTAGGCTTTAATGTCTTGTTCTGTGGCCTTGAGCGACTGCTTTGTCACCGAGATCTAGAATTGATCCCTGGGGCGTATTTATTTACTTGAAATTCAAACTGTTTTTGTTGAGTTTTGTTGGACGGGGATGGAGGAGGAGAAAGCACTCAGTCAGGCTTAAGGAAAGAAGTAAGGCTGCACAATACTGGGAAAATATACAGTGATGTAGGGCTGGGCGATATTGCAAATCAAATTATCACAATACCATATTGCATATTATTCGATATCGATAATTATTGAATATTTATTTAACAGTACATTTAGGAATATTCTGATTTTTTTTACTAACATTTACCAACATTACTAAGGCAAATAGTTATATAGTCAAAAACAAAAATATTTAAACCGATTATCTGATCCCTTCATAAAAAAAAATAAACATAAGTGTTAAAGAGACTCTTAAACATGATAAGTAAAATGTTACAAAGTGTGTGCAATGGTAAAGGTAGATCAACTTCTGTAAGGTGTGAATAATAACGATACAGTAAACCTCAAACTCTGTAAACAAAACTAATTATGAAAATCAAATCTGAGCTTTCAAGTAAAGGAACCAACCATCATTATTCAAATACATACTACAACCTTACAATTTGTGCAGATGGATGACTATATTACCCCCTATGCTAAAAAGTCTTTCAGATAGGGTGCTAGTGGCTGGGATGCACAAGAAAAAACAAAACAAAAAGCCCCTCTGGCGACATCCTTACATACTTTTTTATTTACAATCTCCTCACTGCTGCTTTACGACACTCATTTTAGCATGTGTTGTTATTCTGACCTGAAGTGACAAGCGCAAACGCATTCCTTCACCATTTTCTATGGCGTCTCTCGTAACTAGGCGACCATTTTCTCAGAGAATGACAGACAGAGAAACCATTGCTACAGATTCAATGTAAGTTTATGGGGAAAAGTAAAAAGCGCTGCAGTGTTTGAGTGCGCTGTGTTTGTCTGAGGTAATTAGTCTACTGTTATTACTGAAATGTGTATATTATATACAAAGTGTGAAGCAGATTGGTTAGTTTTACTTAAATGAATTGCAGTGAGCTTGTGGAATTCGGAAAAGTTCAGATGTCTTTCAACTAGGGATACCTGGAAAATGTGCGCACCGCTTGCGCACCATTGGCACGTCGCTCCTCCGTTGTAAATGAAAATCTGACGCCCTATGCTTATTGGCATTGCTTCCAAGGTGCGCGCTCAGCAGCCACATTTTAATAAAACTATAGCAATTCATAACGAAACTTCATCCTGAACTTTTTTTATTATTGATTAATAATAATACTGATATCAATTTTATCGCCCAGCCCTACAATGGTGTTGAGAATTTTGGTAATATTTTTGCCGATTTTAATGTTTTCCTTTTCAAAACTAAACATATGATTTGTTAGCTCACATTGGTTGATTTGTGGTGAGCAATTCATCTGTGCACATTAAAAATATGATTTGCTCTTGTAATCTAAAATTAAAATCTGAAAATGCACTTCCTGTTTGTTCTTTGCTAAATTCTCAGATTACGTGATTTTGAGGTATTGGGTGTGGCTAACATATGTAACCACGCCCCCTCCAACTGTCAATTTTGACAACAAACAGAAATGGTGAGCAGGAGGTCTGTTCTAAAACCCATTTTCAGATCTTCCTAAATGACATGCCTATTTTACTGCATCCATTCAGCTCAATCATTCATTCATTCATTCATTCATTCATTTTCTTTTCGGCTTAGTCCCTTTATTAATCCGGGGTCGCCACGGAGGAATGAACCAGCAACTTATCCAGCGCATGTTTTACGCAGCGGATGCCCTTCCAGCTGCAACCCATCTCTGGAAAACATCCATTCACAATCATACACTACGGACAATTTAGCTTACCCAATTCACCTGTACCGTATGTCTTTGGACTCCAGAACACCTGGAGGAAACCCATGTGAACGCGAACAAGCAAACTCCATAGAGAAACACCAACTGACCCAGCCGAGGTCGAGCCAGCGTCCATCTTGCTGTGAGGCGACAGCTCTACCTACTGCGCCACCACGTCGCCCGTTCAGCTCATTTAATTTAATATTCCTTTTCTCTAAGAACTGCGTTACAATGTAAAAAAAACAGTGGCAGCTTCTGGTTAAGGTGTACTTTAAAGAAACACTTAAGAAAAAAGGCTAATTTAACAGCTCCTCTAGAATTAAACAGTTGAGTTTTACCATTTTTATATGCATTCAGATGATCTTTGAGTCTGGCGGGAACGCTTTTAGCTTGGCTTAGCATAAATCATTGAATCGGATTAGACCATTAGCGCCTTGCTCAAAAATGAGCAAGGAATTTTGATAATTTTCCTGTTTAAAGCTTTACTCTTCTGTGGTTACGTACTACGACCAATAGTAACTTTTCTTGGTTGATATGTTCAGGAACTATACCCTCATTCCAGTGCAATAATCAAGGAACTTTGCTGCCATACCATGGCTACAGCAGGGGCAATGATATTACAACAGTGCTTCCCACAAATAGACTTTACTTGGTTAAGCCACCCAGGTATATTAACGGCTTCCCAAGTATATTAAGTGACAAATTTGTTTTTCTATTATTAATGTCCTTTACATATTTTTGTATCCGCCCAAAGTGTAAAGATCTGTCAGCATTCCCACAGACAGTCTCAAATGCTCTGCAGACCCACATATGTAGGCTCACCTTATTGGGACATTAAAAGTTCGTCCGGCCCGGATTCTAAATCTTGTAAAATGTCTGGGATTCAACTTCTGCATTCTCTTTCTAAAGCTCGTGAGCAATTTTGCATCACCTTTTTACTTGAGCCTACTTTTGCTTGGCTTTGCAGCTGACTGAAACATTAAATAATTAATTTTTTAAATCTAAAAGACTCAGAACAACTACTATATACTTGAAGAGGATGAAATGACTGGTCTAAACTGACTGCAGAATAAATGTACACCATTAGTAATGGTAAATCAATGCATTTTCCTTATTTGAATAATCTACATGTTTTAATCGTGTGATTATGATAATTTTTATAGATATTGTCTGTTTTTATTCCTTTTTCTGTCATTTATTTTCCATTGGCTGATTATTTCATTAATTTGATGATGTTAATATATTAAGTAGGCTATTTTAACTGCATATCTAAAATGCTTTGGCATTCAAGTTTGCTTTGAACTTGAAAGAAAGAGAGAAGCATTTTACCTGTCAGTGGGTGCACGTGGCTCCTGAACAGCATAAAAGTAAGATAAATTGTAGATGTTTTTTTTTTTAAAGATTTATTTTTGGCCTTTATTAGATAAGACAGTATTTAGACAGGAAGGGAAGTTGGAGAGAGAGGGGGGTAGGGTAGGGAAATGTCCTCGAGCCGTGATTCGAACGAGGGATGCCCTGACGTGCTACTGCACCACATGTCGACGCGCTAACCACTAGGCTATTGCGCCGACAATGTTTTTCACTTTTTATTTGAACCCATTGAAAAGAAACCATGTACAACAGTGTGATAATAAATAAAATTATTGTTAAAATGAAATTATGTTTTGTTTGTCACGTATATTTAACTATTTATGTGATGTGAATAAATGGTGTGTTTCAATTCGGCTACCACCGCTGCCTCAAGTATATTTCAAACCTGTGAGAAGCACTGAACTATGATAATGAACTACTACCATAATTAATAACCAGAACCATAAATTATAGTTAAGGGTTTTTGAAATACTCAAAACCAGTCTGACACCAACAAGCACGACACCTAAATCACATTTCTTCTCCATTTTGATGCTCGGTTTGTACTTCAACATGTCTTCTTGACCTCTTTTACATTCCTGAATGGTTTAAGTTGCTGCTATGATTGGATGATTAGATATTTGCATTAACACTAGAACTACCAAGGCGGTCATTTTGATATTTTTTACATTTTGTAATTTAAGAATTTAATTAAAATAAGACCTTATAACTACCCTGAAAAAATGATTGCAAACAATTTATAGGGATTGAATTTAAACAAACAAATTAAATTTAGTAATGTTCAACTTAATTTATTTGTTTTAATTCAGCCCAAATAAATTTTTTACAACCACAAAAAAAAAGTAAATCCAAGAAATCAACTTTGAATCATTTTTGTCAGTGTATAGTACCCTGACTTTTCACAAATGTGTGTGTTTTATTCTAACATAGGTCTGGTAGCGGTCAAACTGGCCCATGCATTTCAGCATCCACTACTTATTCCCCTGCCTTGAATATGCGTGCATCTGTTGCCTAGTAACGAACGTCCTGCTAACAAAAACATTATGAATAATTAAAAATAACTTAAAAAATAACCTTACTTCAAACATGGCCTTCAAAACAACAATATTCTGTGTGTGTGGTGAATAAACTTTGCTCTCCTACTTGCCGGGCAAAGTGAGGTACACACCTTCGCGGGCAGCCTAGTAACTCGTACACATATATAAGCGCTATTACCAAAAAAATCCTATTTTTGGTTAATGACTTCATGAAATATGATGACAGACATGCGAAGCTAAAATATAAATATCTTAATAGAAGCTTTGAATGTAAATACGACATGATAATGTGATGTGAGAATGGTCAGAATGACCCTATGGCCATTCCAGTGTTAATGAGCAGTCAAACAGGTGTACTGTAAAGTAGCCGGTGACTGTGTTTATTTATACATGTCTTTAGCTGGGTATCACACAAGAAACAAGTTGGAATGGAAATACCTAAATTTGAATAAAAATGCCTGAATTCACTTAATGTCTTAACTTCTGAAGTATTAACTCATCTGTCAGATAAGCTCTGACATAGCGACCATTATACCCATGTAGCAGTCTCCTCCTCAGCTGTCTCCATAGAGTGGAGGAACTATGATGTCAAGTGGTATGCAAAAACCCGGAAGCGAGTTAGCATTTTAGCAGTTCCGGTTCCCTCATCCCAAAGTCAATGGGTTTTTTCAATGGTATTTCGGTTAAATCGCTTAAATAATGTTCGTGGCTTACACAAACTTGAGATACTTTCACGTTTTATTGTACGACATAAAACACATCGGTTACATCACACTCTTAATTTTTTAAATCGGTTACTCTTCTTTAAAAAGATATTTGCTATCAAGTTGCTAAATGGGATCACCGGTGGTTCTCGGAGACATTATTCGTCATCGAGCTGATCTGGTCTAGAACTCAGCCTGCTTGTGTTGGGCATTTGGATTTGTCTGTTATTTAAGTATTTTCATGAATTGTGTTTTATAGTTTGTAGTATTTTTCTAATTGGGAATCCATATTGTGTGTACATAATGCCTTCACTTGTAGAGACTGTCAAGACGGATTAATTTGTTGATCCTTTATTTTAATTAAACGATATTATGAAGATACTGCTTACCAGTGCATCCTGTCTCTTTCCTGCTCTCAGCAATGTAAACGTGTGAATAAATGTGTAAAAATACATACATTAACTGTCATTTTAACGTGATCAATTGATTTTTCGTCGTTTTTTTCTTCATCTGAACACATTTAACTCTATTTCACAACATAGATTTGCAATATTTACTCTCCTCCTCAAAATGGAGAACATTTTTTGCTCTACTTCGTGACAAAAAAGAATATTGAATGTTGTTCTGTGTCCATGATGAAACTTGCAGGCATATAGACATGTCTCTCACGCCTCATTTCTCTTGTCTATTACTAAGGTAAACAGGCTGTATGCACGCGCACGATACACTTATTTAAATATGTCTTATGATAATACTATGTAAGCACATTTATACATACAGTTTTAAAACTCTTACAACAATCGTAAAGCAAAACAAAATGTTTTTCCCATGTAAAAAACTATCCAAAATGCACGTAGGTCTCTGTGTTTTTGCTTGTTTATTTGTTTATAATATATAGCGTGGATTACAATACATTTCACAGAGAGAGTAAATCGTTGTCATGGACCATATTTCTAAAAATAAGCTTAAAAGTTGTCTTTAGCAGGGTAGTGCTGACGTCACAGGCGAGCACCCGAGGGCACTGTAGAGCGTTTATAGTGTGGAGTCCTGTGTAGGAGCTCCAGATGGATACGTTTGTTTTGGGTTTACTTCATGATTAAAGTTCTTGCACGTCCGCCAATTCCCGCCTCTGAATGAGCGAGTTTGAGCTACTTGTACGGTAAGGTAGCATTACATGTATTGAACAAAACACCCATGAAGAAACTCGACAAAGAGGACCATAAATACCTGCTGCCAGCTAGTGTTTTGGAAGTGTTATTGCAGAGCAACACAATCAGAATGCAGAAGTATAAATGCACAGCTACATGCAAGGCATTTGCCACAGGTTGCGGCGATCACTTGATGTAGAAGTATAATACAGTCTTTAGGATGGAACTATTGAGATGTGGAAAATAGAAAATTGTGTCAATAGCATGAAATGAGGTCAATGCTGAAACACGCAAATTCAAGCAGTTTTGAAAAGAAAATACTGTGACCTTCCTGCAGCAGATGGTGGGAGATCGTAGCACCGGTTAGGTGGGATTGAGTCCTAGACGATTCCGCATGACGAAGATGCATTTTTGACATGACTTCAATGCTTTTAAAATCTGGGCCTGATTTAATGCATCATAACCAAGTCATTCGAGCGATGCTTGTTGAAACAAAAGTGGTCAATTGCTTCTGTCATCTAGCAGGGAAAAAAATAACACACTTAGGAGTTCACTTAAAAGTTTTCTTTGAAAAAACATACGTATGCAAAGTGGCAACCACTAAAAATGTCATTTCAATTTCGAAAATGGGCTAGTTGTTAAAGTTTTAGTTCTTGTGGTGTTTTTTGATCTGTATAACTGAACCACTTTATATTTCCAAGACATTTTAAGAACGGAAACCTTGTGACGTGCAAAGATTTACTTTCTATATTTAGGAAACACAACAACAACCATCAGGATCTTTTGTGGAGTCGGAGAAAAGGAATATGCACATTCATTTTCAAAAAGACTAATTGCGACCAATCAAACTCTTTGGGATTGATGGGGATCAGACATCAGGCGTTTTCTTCTGTACAGAATGACATCAAAGAAATCTTTATTTTTGTACCTGCTGTTGTGTGCGTTGTCAGATGTTAGTTTCCTCAGACCTGCAATGTTAAAGCTGAAAATTGAATAGGTTGAGTCCTAAAAACCCAGCTTGGATTTTTTTATGCCTAAATTTGAATAATGTACCTCATTCAATGTATTTTAACTTTATTTTTTAGTCTTGGGTTACACTGCCCTCATTTAATACTCATGTTTAATTGAATTGTATTATTTTAGAGTATGAATGATTAATTCTTAAAACAAGTTTTTTAATAACACTTATTAAAATGCAGTTTTTGGAACTTGTTTTTCTCTGAATTACAACATTGTCTTGCATTTTTAATGTATAAACTCACAAATGCGATTTTACATCTTATGATTCTTAAAAAAAGGGACATTTGTAAGATATAATTTCTCAATTCTGAGAAAATGTTTGCAGTTTAGATTTTGTATCTTTCAGAATTGAGTATAAATTGCAAGAAACAAAAAACAAACAGAAGAAAGGAAGGAATGATAATGCAATTCTGCACAAAAAAAGTTGTGGAATTGTGGAACGTGAACTCGGAGTATATAAAAAATACAGTTATTTGTAAAATATACCTGAAAATACTGACTTTTCTCAGAATTTGCATCTAACAGTTTTAACATATAAACTTGCAAATATGATTTTCCATCTTGAAATTCGAAGAAAATAAGTAATAATTGTGTGATATAGATTTAGAACTTTTAGGTTATATGTCAGAGTTTTGACTTTTTTTTTGACAGTTTTAAAATCTTCAATGATACGAGATCTCTTCAATGATTAAATAAATGGAAAACAGCCTTTTGTTTAACTGAAAAAAAGTTTGATTACAGTGTTTACATGTCTGTAATGCCCTTCAATAATGCGACTGAAATAGGAATACTCCTAGAGTTTGGCAAGCTACTTGAAAAATGTAGTGAGCTAAGCTATTAGCTACTCTACTTAAAATGTAGCTTAACTTCACTAAAAGCTACCCTTTAGGAAATGTAGCAAGCTAAGCTAAAAGCTACTTGGCAAAAGAAGCTTAGCTACATCGAAGCTATTGCGATTTTCATTTTTAAATCAAAGCTATTTAAATCCAAGTCGATCTTATATTAGTGATACAAAAACTATCAATGAATCATATGAGGCATAATTATTCAGTTCAATTATTCACTGCAAATAATATGCTGTACTAAACAGAAACAAAATATAGTATATAACAGCAAAAACAAAAAATCCAATAAAACCAGGTGTTACACAATTAAAATACTATAATAATTTATAGTAAAGGGAAATATTTAGGAATGATCATTATATTGTATATATTTACAACTCTTCATTAATGAATTACACTACATAATGTAGTATCATTAGTACCTATCATGAACTAATAGTAATTACCACAGTATACTTTAGCCTTTACTACAGTAAACACACACATACACACACACACATATATATATATATATATATATATATATATATATATATATATATATATATATATATATATATATATGATATATATATTATATATCAGTCATCTTTCCATCAAGCAAATTTCTCATGTTATCCTTATGGGTTTAGCGACGTCACCGACCAGAGCAAGAGGTGGCAGTAACCCACCAAAAAGTTTGTTGTCGGCCACCATAAAACAGGAAGAAGAAGAAATCGTCATTCTCTCCATCATATGGATTTACTTTCATCAGCTAGACACAGGCCTCACAGTGCTGTGAATGTCGGTGCCGTCACTTATTGATCCGCGATCAGTAAATGTAGTTTGTGGACGCTACTGCGCTACTTGACTAAAAAATAACTTCGCTACAGAAAAGCTATTTGATTCAGAAAGTAGCGACGCTAGTGCCATGCTACTGAGAAATGTAGTTAAGTTAGTAGTGTCACTACTTGTAGCCCAACACTGAATACTCCATGTCTTAATTTGATTTGTTTACGACGGTTATGACTTTAAGCATATCTGAAGTGCTATGCCATCGCATGGTTACGAACCGGTTAATTTGCATAGCATCAGTTGTAGCAGTCTCGGCTTTTGGACACGGCAACACTTGAACTCCGGTGAAAATACGTTGCACCCGTCAAACCAAACGAGTGACGCGCAACACAGAGGCAGCTCGGGTTGCCAGGTGTGTGCAAAGCACTTGAAATGTCGTTCAAATCCAATCCTGCCTCCAATCTTCAGTGCTAAATTTACCCTCATGCTCCATCATAATATCACAACTCATGAGACAACATTTCACCCCGATGAGAAATCTTGTCGTGATTTAGTCTTGCGAGATCTCGTCACATGCCTAGTAAATATACATTTTAGCTATTTTTTCATGTACACTATAATGTAATTACTGAAGTCATGTAGCATTTAAAACCATTTGTTTGCTTTTTTATTATTGTTTTTTAATTAAATTTGTTTACATTTGTATCTCATTAAAAGTGCTTTATAATAATTTTTTTTAACTTTATTATTGGTTATTAGATGAAAAGCTCTCTTTTTTATGCACTTCAAATCCTTGTCGTGTGTCATCACTTTAACATAATTTTGCCGCCTTTGGGTTGTTACAGTTAGAGGTGTGAGTGGTTTTTGTATTATGAATCATCATCACAGGACAAACAAAGTGAGTCAGTCGGATATCTTCAGAACCATAATTAGCAGCTTTCTCTTTTCTTCCGTTAACAAAAGTGAAAGAGATTGATAGCGGCGGATCTGCGTTTTGGTTTCATGCCTAGCTGTTAATGTGGATTGTTTGAGTCAAAAAGACAAAAGGGTGTCGTACATCGGGTTGACTTGCAGGTGCCTGGGTCATTTTTACTTCTTTTGCTGATTGTAGGGTTTCAAGCTGTGTTGTGCCAAAAAGAAATACATTGTGCTCCAGTGTGATCCTGTTATTATGGAAGATGGATTTAGCCATTTTATTTGGTGAGTGAGTGCCTTATTTAAACCTGTGTCGCCCACACAAGCACAGACTTAAAGGTACAGTTCACCTAAAAATGGAAATGTGCTGTTAATTTATTCACCCTCAGGCCATCTAAGATGTAAGTAACTTTTTTCTTCTGCTGTAGAACATAAAAGAAGATTTTTAGCTTAAACTCTCATCCTTAAGGGATAGTTCATTCAAAAATGAAAGTTCTTTCGTCATTTACTTACATTTGACTTGTTCCAAACCAGTTTGAGTTTATTTGTTCTGTTGAACACAAAAGAAGATATATTGAGGGCAGTTGGAAACCAGTAACCATTGACCTCCACAATAGGAGTGATGGGTATTCATTTAGCATTGCTTGTATATGATTTTGTTGACTCTCAAAATCCCAAAGACCATAGTTTTACGATACAATGTTCTACTTAAAGGGATAATTCACCCAAACATGAAAATTCTGTCATCAGTTGCTCACATTTGACTTGTTCTGAACCGGTTTAATTTTTTTATTCTGTTGAACACAAAAGAAGATATATTGTGGAATGTTGGTAACCGGTTACCATTGACCTCCATAAAAGGAAAAACAAGTACTAGATGTCAGAGAGTCATGGGTATTTATTTAGTATTGCCTGTAAATGTTTTTTGACTCTCAAAGTCCCAAAGACCACAGTTTCACAATGTAATGTTCTACCTTAAGGGCCAGTTTACCCAAAAATAAAAATTGTCATCTCTTACTCGCTTAACTTTTACTCAAACGTAACTTACTCACCTACTTATTTAACTTGTTCCGAACCAGTTTAAGCTTTTTTGATCTGTTGCACACTAAAAGAAAATATATTAAGGAATGTTGGAAACCGGTAACCATTGACCTCTGTAATAAGAAAAACAAGTACTATATCATGGAGTCATGGGTATTTATTTAGTATTGCCAATATATGATTTGTTTGACTCTTAAAGTCCCAAAGACCATAGTTTCACAATGTAATGTTCTACCTAAAGGGATAATTCACCCAAAAATGAAAATTCTGTCATCAGTTGCTCACATATAACTTGTTCCAAACCAGTTTGAGCTTTTTTGTTCTGTTGGACACAAAATAAGACATATTGAGGAATGTTAGAAACTGGTAACCATTGACCTCCATAATAGGTGTGATGGGTATTCATTTAGTATTGCTTGTAAATTTTTTTTTTTTGACTCTCAAAGTCCCAAAGACCACTGTTTTACAATGTAATGTTCTACTTAAAGGGCCAGTTCACCCAAAAATTTAAATTCTGTCATCACTTAATGTGATGATATATGATCATCTCACAGGTCATCAATAGTCTTTGGAGATCAAAATTTGAGAATAATTTATAAACGTTAGATTTTAGACATCTTTTAGCTTTGTGACCCAACTGGACATAGTCTCTCTCATACACATCATTAGTCTCTCACAGGTCATCACTAGTTTTAGTCTGTCACAGGACAATATCACTCGGCTAGGATTACCCAGAGATTTTCAGTCAGGTTTAGGTCAGGACTCTGGGCTGACACTTTATTATTTCCATGTTTTTAGCTTCAAGCAACTGATTAATTGGTTTTTAAAGGAAAAGTATCTTTCATGGCCTGAGAATGAACAAATTAACTGTAATTTTAGTTTTTGAGTGAGCTATTTCTTTAAAACAATGCTGTTTTTTCCTTTAAAATATTTGTAATGTATAAAATATATATTTTGTTGGCATTTTGGGTTCACTTTATTGATCTCTAAAGAAACATTTGCTGTATTCCAATTCAATATTCCCATATTCCCACAATGGCTTGTCACCAAATGACTACTGTTGTTGCTTATAAAAGAAGGAATGCGAGAATGGAGAGCAAAATATTATATGTTGTTTTGCGTCTGCTCAAAAAGGAAGTGCAGAATCTGACCTCTCGTAGGAGTCGATGGTTGCGAACAGGATATATTGATTGGCTGACATCATCATTTCTCTTGCTGTGTGTCCAAAGCTTCATCGTGGCTCTCCGCTTCAGTCTGCTTGAGCTGAAGGGCTTCTCTGCTGAACAACTTTCCATCGGAGGAAAACTTTGAGAAGATCGATGCGCTGCTGGGCTGTCCTTAGTGAGGCCGGTTGTGTCAGCCGTGATTATGCTGTCAGTGAGAAACTGCTGAAACTCATTGGAATGTTTTATTAACCTCCTCTCCACTGAGAACAAATCAATATGGTGGCATATTCACACCTTATCAGTGACTATTAACCATGTCGTATGGAAGATGTTGTGGGTCAGACTGGTGGAGGTTTTTTGTTTCTGCCTCAGAGTAAAAAAAATTAGTGTAGTTGTGATTTTGTTTCATGATTATGGGTTGATTTCTTGTATTTGTGAAAATATCTTCAAATTATGACTTTGTTTCTCAACATCTCACCACTTCCTGTCTCAGCATGTCACTGAATTTATAGAAAGCAACTGTATTTCTAAACTTTCAAATTTTTATTTTCTTATTATGTGACTAAAATATGATTATAATTTACATTGTGACATTATATCTCATTGTTTTGACCCTTTTCAGGCTTCAGATGTAAAAATGTGACAGTATCTTATAATTAAGTAACTTTGTTTATTGCAATTGTTAAAATTGCAAAGTGAGATAGATATACTTACATACACATCACTAGTCTCTCACAGGTCATCACTAGTCTTAGTCTGTCACAGGACAACACTACTCGCCAAGGATTTCCCAGAGATTTTCAGTCAGGTTTAGGTCAGGACTCTGGGCTAACACTTCATTATTTTTAAGTTTTCAGCTTGAAGGTGCTGATTTATCGGTTTTAACCTTACCTTTTAAAACTTCTGCTACCATGACGCTTCACCTCAACCTTTACTGACCTCTGCACACACTTTGAATTCAGACCTTTTCAGTTTGGGTGATGATAATTTTCCATCAGACACATATAATTTTAGCTTGTTTCATCACTAAAGTGACCATTGATCCACTTTTCTGTCCACACAACACATGCTCCTCAACAAAGTTTAGTCTAGTCTTTGATTCTTTCTGCTGATGAAGGTTTGGTCACTGCACAGACTTCAAGTCCAAACTTTTTTTGGCATAAAGACATTGTATGTCCTTAACCTGTTCAAAGCTGAATTCATTTCAATTCATCTTTCTTTCCATAGATTTTACAATGTAGATTACACTTTGGCTTTTTACAATGTGTCAAAGTAGCTTAACATAGAAGTTGTAGTAAATTGAAACTGTCAGTCCAGTTTTCAGAGTTGAAGTTCAGTTTAGTTCAGTTCAGTGTGGTTTAATTTTCACTGCTGAAAGTCCAAACACTGAAGAGCAAATCCATCAATGCTCAGCAAGTCCTAAACTGGTGATCAATGTTTTTTTTTGTGTGGAAGACCATTTTGAGTGACATTTTAAAGATGCAATACAAAAATAAGTCACAGATTTCTTATGCTATGACTGAAAGGCCTATCCCTTTGGCCTTCATCTGGCCTTCAACCTGCTGACGGAGGGTTTCAGTTCACTTCACTTCGTTTTTCACTTCAGAATGGCACACCATTTTAAAAAGGTCAGTGAAAATTGGAAAGTTAGGCTGCCAGTTATGGTTTGTCAAATAATTAAGCTAATTTGGTGGAGTATGGCTTGCTTGCTTGGGGTCAGTGGAACTGCCCTTCAGTGGATCGTCCTTCAAATTTGACATTCGTGAATAAATCATTTTTAACCTAACTAGAACTACATCAGCTCTCTTCCACTGTTCTGCTGATTTTTTTATGTTCCACAATAATGAATTTCTCTTATCCGACTTTTATTATTTGCTTGTTCTTCCTTGAAAGCAACTTTAACAATCTACATTGTATAAAGTTGTATGGAAATACGTGACTTGACTTGACTTGACTAGTGGGTTTTGTTTGGGTTTTCTGAGTAGTTTCTAGGAATTGTTGTAACTCGTTCAATGGAAAAACGGTTTGCTTCATATTTTCGCATGAAGACCTTCAGTCTCAAAACCTATCTCAGGATTGAGCCTTTGTCTTTCTCATATGATTCTTAGAAGCATGA